>NC_080571.1:162721657-163013932 GCF_030247185.1 Malaya genurostris | reverse complement strand
TACTCGAATACGGGCTTAACTTGTCGACACAGTTCGCGCCACTGATCTAATTCTAACTTTGAAAGTTTAATGTTAGCAACATTACAATTAAAATCGTGGTGTAAAAATGAAATCAAAAATCAAAAACATTCCTTACATCAAGTTTCTTCTTCCCTTATTGAAAAATTCGATTTTTTGCAAGCAAATGATGTTTGTGTGCATCATGTAAAATTGTTTGAATTTAAGTATTATTTCAGGGGAAAATTGTTTTTCTGTAAAATATGAATATTCATGATTTTTAATATAAAGACATTAAAAGTTTTATGAAAGAATTAGTTTTTACTTTTTGTTCTCGGAAAAATATCTTTATATATTCATCGTATGCGCTATCTTACGAATACTCCAGTTTTATGGCAAAGCAATTACAATTCTAATTCTCTCGGATTTAGTTGAAACTTTTGCATGAAATTGTTGTTTCTTTAAGATAATCGAAAGGCAAATATGGTTCATTCTGCGAAGGCAATCGATATTTTAAAATTTGAGAAATGCAATGCTACAATGTAAGTTAATGTAAAAATTATTTCTATATATTCGCTGAATATATATATATATATATATATATATATATATATATATATATATATATATATATATATATATATATATATATATATATATATATATACATATATATATATATATATATACATATATATATTATATATATATATATATATATATATATATATATATATATATATATATATATATATATATATATATATATATATATATATATATATATATATATATATATATATATTTGAAATCGGATGTTTACATTTTTAGTTATACGAAGTTTTATGTCAAAATTTTCAGTTTTTTGACAGTATCTGTCACAATTGACCTTGAAATCAGAATATATTTTCAGACTTAGATTCCGCACGGTAATACCTACCCAACAAGCCATAGATTGTTAAAATCCGTCCATTTTTAACGGAGATATTCCAGCAGTAGAAGTTTTGAGCGCTGTATGGCAAAGAAATTCTTGGGAGCAACATAAAACACGATTTTTATACTGTCACATACCTAAGTACCCAAAAGACTGTGTACAACATGATATTTTGCCACGGACCGATTTTAGCACGGTTCGTTTTTGGCAACATAATTGTACGAATATGACATAAATAAACTAGATGATAGCAGCATTTTCGAGTTGATAACAGTTCCATAATTATATTGATTTAAACTACTTGCAGCAAAAAATGCTGGAAGAACATAACAGCCATATACCATTCGAATCAGTTTGTCGAGATCAGCAAATGCGTGTGGGACAACTAATTTCACTCAATTTTTTCGGCGATAACTCATCCGTTTTCTACAAACTCAGATTCATATGAAAAGTCGTATGCTTCCAAACAAGGTTCCTGAATTATGTTTGGTTCCGAGATCTTGTTCCGGAACTACAGGATGATATGTGAAACGAAATTAAAATTGGCTAAACCGATCTAAAATTCAATTGAAATTTAAGAATCATCTATGATTAAAATGAAAGGTCTTAAGATCCTATAACGCTTTTTACTACTAACTTCCGGTTTATGAGATACAGGGTGATTAGTATAAAAATGTCCATTTCGCACAAATTTATTAGGTTCATCGGGTTTGTAGATTTGGATAGTCGATAACCAAATAAACTTATCTCAGTTTTTTCAATTTGGAAGGTACTCAACAATTTAATTCGCACTACGATTTTCAAAAGATGTCTACACTGATTTTCAAAAAGTTTGAATCAAATGTAAACTCCGGTTCCAGTATCGAATCGTTTCTCAAAGCTCAATCGTTTTCTCAAAAAAGTCCAAATCAAATTTCAACTACAAAAATTCAATTAAAGGATTTCTGATCCCATACAAAATTAATAAATTTTATCCGATTCTGGAATTACAGGGTGATGATTTTTTTAAATTCATACCGATATAGAAGATGACAGTCCTAAAAGGCTTCAAAGTTGGCCTCAAAACTATTGCAATTTATACGTCATATTGATTTATGGCCATACGAATCGTTTTCGTAATGCTGGTTCTTGAATACTGGTTCTGGTAGTACCGTGAATAACCGCAAGCTCTAAAATGGAATTTATTTCGACATTTCATGGAATGTTCAATCGATTGTCACAAGTTTAGATTCAAATTCGATACAATTTTCAGTTTCGACATTACAGGGTAATGAGTGAATAGAACTTTAAATTGCCGCTTGAATATCATTAAAATAATGTCATGCGAACTAAAACACCGAAGAATATTCATGCAAAAAACACATGCGGATGATAAAACAAGGTATCATCTCACTGCAAGGTGGATTAAGCACGTTTTTTTTTATTTTACCAATGACAAAGAACAATCTAAAACAATATTTCAATTCTATTTATTCAGCTAATTATTATTATAATTCAATGGCATACTATTGATTGACGACAAATAAATAAAAGGTTCCATAAAAACTCTTTAATACTATGTTCACATTATGAGCTAAAACAGGTTTTATCTCTGGTTTCACGTTTTAACATGTTGTACTTTTGCGTTATTTCATATTCAGAAACGTCACATTAAAACATGTGTTCCCGAAATAACATGATATAATTGTCAGTAAAGCACAACCCTGCTAGCATTTTTCTTCACTTTTCGACTATGTCAATTGACAAGCTGTTCAACAACGGCAGTTTTCCATCAAAGTAGCCATGTAATCATAATAAAACAAAACTGAAAACTGGTACCAACGTTGCCAGGTATACCGATTTCTCGGTATTTATACAGATTTTTGACTTCTATACGACCATACAGATATGTATACCGATATAATACAGATAGATTTTTGCGCCGAATACAGATTTTTGGAAAAATGACCTGGCAACGCAGATAGGTACAACCATTTTTCTTAGTGTGAACAGTGCGGTTTTAACTTTATATTACTATCTTTAAAACATGTTATTTTCGGCCGGTGTGAACATAGTATAATACTCTGATGCATGATAATTCTCATAGGCAATTGGAGGAGTAAAAATAGGACTATTCATAACAATACACTTCAACTTTATGAGTTGACGATTCCGATGAGTTATTATGAATCTCATAAAATGTATTATGTATATATATATATATATATATATATATATATATATATATATATATATATATATATATATATATATATATATATATATATATATATATATATATATATATATATATATATATATATATATATATATATATATATATATAGAAATCCATTTGATTCAAACTGTTTGAAAATCAGTGTAGACATCTTTTGAAAATCGTAGTGCGAATTAAATTGTTGAGTACCTTCCAAATTGAAAAAACTGAGATAAGTTTATTTGGTTATCGACTATCCAAATCTACAAACCCGATGAACCTAATAAATTTGTGCGAAATGGACATTTTTATACTAATCACCCTGTATCTCATAAATCGGAAGGTAGTAGTAAAAAGCGGTATAGGATCTTAAGACCTTTCATTTTAATCATAGATGATTCTTAAATTTCAATTGAATTTTAGATCGGTTTAGCCAATTTTAATTTCATTTCACATATCATCCTGTAGTTCCGAAACAAGATCTCGGAACCAAACATAATTCAGGAACCTTGTTTGGAAGCATACGACTTTTCATATGAATCTGAGTTTGTAGAAAACGGATGAGTTATCGCCGAAAAAATTGAGTGAAATTAGTTGTCCCACACGCATTTGCTGATCTCGACAAACTGATTCGAATGGTATATGGCTGTTATGTTCTTCCAGCATTTTTTGCTGCAAGTAGTTTAAATCAATATAATTATGGAACTGTTATCAACTCGAAAATGCTGCTATCATCTAGTTTATTTATGTCATATTCGAACAATTATGTTGCCAAAAAAGAACCGTGCTAAAATCGGTCCGTGGCAAAATATCATGTTGTACACAGTCTTTTGGGTACTTAGGTATGTGACAGTATAAAAATCGTGTTTTATGTTGCTCCCAAGAATTTCTTTGCCATACAGCGCTCAAAACTTCTACTGCTGGAATATCTCCGTTAAAAATGGACGGATTTTAACAATCTATGGCTTGTTGGATGGGTATTACCGTGCGGAATCTAAGTCTGAAAATATATTCTGATTTCAAGGTCAATTGTGACAGATACTGTAAAAAACTGAAAATTTTGACATAAAACTTCGTATAACTAAAAAAGTAAACATCCGATCGCAAAACCATTCAATAGCGTTCTGGGTGATGGGGAGACCTTTCATTTGCGACTAGTTTGATCAAAATCGGTCCAGCCATCTCTGAGATCTCGACCTCTTAGTTGACAACACACATACAGACACACACACACACATACACACACGGACATTTGCTCAGTTCGTCGAGCTGAATCGATTGGTATATGACACTCGGCCCTCCGGGCCTCGGGAAAATTTTCTAAAGTTTGAGCGAAAAAAAAGGTAAAAAATAACAAAAATTTTAAAACAAATAAAATTACACTGCATCTTCCAGCCGCACTTCAGGAGTCCGGAAGTAAATGCGAAACATCCAAACATTTCCCTAAACGCCCTCGGACAGATGATGATGTAGATCATTCCAAATCGAATACATCAGAATCATTTCCTGATTGGATAACTAATTAGTTTATGGCATATCTCACTGATCGAAGTGCTACCGTGCAATTCGGAATTGTACTCTCTGAATCCTTCAATGTTACATCGGGTGTTCCACAAGGGAGTCATCTCGGCCCACTCCTCTTCGTTCTATTCGTTAACGTTCTTTGCAGTGTTTTGTCGTCATTTGAAGTAATGTATGCAGATGATCTCAAACTCTATCGCGTCCTCACAAGTCCTTTGGATTGATTGTTGATATCCTCCAATCAAGCCTGTTGGAGAGCAAGTATTACAGAAACTAACTCCACCAAGCTTTTCCCTGCTCCAACTAAACGAATAAACAAATAAACAAATAAACAAATAAACAAATAAACAAATAAACAAATAAACAAATAAACAAATAAACAAATAAACAAATAAACAAATAAACAAATAAACAAATAAACAAATAAACAAATAAACAAATAACAAATAAACAAATAAACAAATAAACAAATAAACAAATAAACAAATAAACAAATAAACAAATAAACAAATAAACAAATAAACAAATAAACAAATAAACAAATAAACAAATAAACAAATAAACAAATAAACAAATAAACAAATAAACAAATAAACAAATAAACAAATAAACAAATAAACAAATAAACAAATAAACAAATAAACAAATAAACAAATAAACAAATAAACAAATAAACAAATAAACAAATAAACAAATAAACAAATAAACAAATAAACAAATAAACAAATAAACAAATAAACAAATAAACAAATAAACAAATAAACAAATAAACAAATAAACAAATAAACAAATAAACAAATAAACAAATAAACAAATAAACAAATAAACAAATAAACAAATAAACAAATAAACAAATAAACAAATAAACAAATAAACAAATAAACAAATAAGCAAATAAACAAATAAACAAATAAACAAATAAACAAATAAACAAATAAACAAATAAACAAATAAACAAATAAACAAATAAACAAATAAACAAATAAACAAATAAACAAATAAACAAATAAACAAATAAACAAATAAACAAATAAACAAATAAACAAATAAACAAATAAACAAATAAACAAATAAACAAATAAACAAATAAACAAATAAACAAATAAACAAATAAACAAATAAACAAATAAACTAATAAACAAATAAACAAATAAACAAATAAACAAATAAACAAATAAACAAATAAACAAATAAACAAATAAACAAATAAACAAATAAACAAATAAACAAATAAACAAATAAACAAATAAACAAATAAACAAATAAACAAATAAACAAATAAACAAATAAACAAATAAACAAATAAACAAATAAACAAATAAACAAATAAACAAATAAACAAATAAACAAATAAACAAATAAACTAATAAACAAATAAACAAATAAACAAATAAACAAATAAACAAATAAACAAATAAACAAATAAACAAATAAACAAATAAACAAATAAACAAATAAACAAATAAACAAATAAACAAATAAACAAATAAACAAATAAACAAATAAACAAATAAACAAATAAACAAATAAACAAATAAACAAATACACAAATACACAAATAAACAAATAAACAAATAAACGAATAAACAAATAAACAAATAAACAAATAAACAAATAAACGAATAAACAAATAAACAAATAAACAAATGAACAAATAAACAAATAAACAAATAAACAAATAAACAAATGAACAAATAAACAAATAAACAAATAAACAAATAAACAAATAAACAAATAAACAAATAAACAAATAAACAAATAAACAAATAAACAAATAAACAAATAAACAAATAAACAAATAAACAAATAAACAAATAAACAAATAAACAAATAAACAAATAAACAAATAAACAAATAAACAAATAAACAAATAAACAAATAAACAAATAAACAAATAAACAAATAAACAAATAAACAAATAAACAAATAAACAAATAAACAAATAAACAAATAAACAAATAAACAAATAAACAAATAAACAAATAAACAAATAAACAAATAAACAAATAAACAAATAAACAAATAAACAAATAAACAAATAAACAAATAAACAAATAAACAAATAAACAAATAAACAAATAAACAAATAAACAAATAAACAAATAAACAAATAAACAAATAAACAAATAAACAAATAAATAAATAAACAAATAAACAAATAAACAAATAAACAAATAAACAAATAAACAAATAAACAAATAAACAAATAAACAAATAAACAAATAAACAAATAAACAAATAAACAAATAAACAAATAAACAAATAAACAAATAAACAAATAAACAAATAAACAAATAAACAAATAAACAAATAAACAAATAAACAAATAAACAAATAAACAAATAAACAAATAAACAAATAAACAAATAAACAAATAAACAAATAAACAAATAAACAAATAAACAAATAAACAAATAAACAAATAAACAAATAAACAAATAAACAAATAAACAAATAAACAAATAAACAAATAAACAAATAAACAAATAAACAAATAAACAAATAAACAAATAAACAAATAAACAAATAAACAATAAACAAATAAACAAATAAACAAATAAACAAATAAACAAATAAACAAATAAACAAATAAACAAATAAACAAATAAACAAATAAACAAATAAACAAATAAACAAATAAACAAATAAACAAATAAACAAATAAACAAATAAACAAATAAACAAATAAACAAATAAACAAATAAACAAATAAACAAATAAACAAATAAACAAATAAACAAATAAACAAATAAACAAATAAACGAATAAACAAATAAACAAATAAACAAATAAACAAATAAACAAATAAACAAATAAACAAATAAACAAATAAACAAATAAACAAATAAACAAATAAACAAATAAACAAATAAACAAATAAACAAATAAACAAATAAACAAATAAACAAATAAACAAATAAACAAATAAACAAATAAACAAATACACAAATACACAAATAAACAAATAAACAAATAAACGAATAAACAAATAAACAAATAAACAAATAAACAAATAAACGAATAAACAAATAAACAAATAAACAAATGAACAAATAAACAAATAAACAAATAAACAAATAAACAAATAAACAAATAAACAAATAAACAAATAAACAAATAAACAAATAAACAAATAAACAAATAAACAAATAAACAAATACACAAATAAACAAATAAACAAATAAACAAATAAACAAATAAACAAATAAACAAATAAACAAATAAACAAATAAACAAATAAACAAATAAACAAATAAACAAATAAACAAATAAACAAATAAACAAATAAACAAATAAACAAATAAACAAATGAACAAATAAACAAATAAACAAATAAACAAATAAACAAATAAACAAATAAACAAATAAACAAATAAACAAATAAACAAATAAACAAATAAACAAATAAACAAATAAACAAATAAACAAAAAAACAAATAAACAAATAAACAAATAAACAAATAAACAAATAAACAAATAAACAAAAAAACAAATAAACAAATAAACAAATAAACAAATAAACAAATAAACAAATAAACAAATAAACAAATAAACAAATAAACAAATAAACAAATAAACAAATAAACAAATAAACAAATAAACAAATAAACAAATAAACAAATAAACAAATAAACAAATAAACAAATAAACAAATAAACAAATAAACAAATAAACAAATAAACAAATAAACAAATAAACAAATAAACAAATAAACAAATAAACAAATAAACAAATAAACAAATAAACAAATAAACAAATAAACAAATAAACAAATAAACAAATAAACAAATAAACAAATAAACAAATAAACAAATAAACAAATAAACAAATAAACAAATAAACAAATAAACAAATAAACAATAAACAAATAAACAAATAAACAAATAAACAAATAAACAAATAAACAAATAAACAAATAAACAAATAAACAAATAAACAAATAAACAAATAAACAAATAAACAAATAAACAAATAAACAAATAAACAAATAAACAAATAAACAAATAAACAAATAAACAAATAAACAAATAAACAAATAAACAAATAAACAAATAAACAAATAAACAAATAAACAAATAAACAAATAAACAAATAAACAAATAAACAAATAAACAAATAAACAAATAAACAAATAAATAAATAAACAAATAAACAAATAAACAAATAAACAAATGGACACTAAGAGGGTTTTAAACTGGTGTGATAGAAACGGCATGACAGTGAACATCAAGAAATATAATTCAATAACCTTCGGACGAGCACATTCACCGATTTTATTCGGATACTCAATAATGGCGGCTACAATTAAGCGAGTCTGTTGAAGACTTAGGCGTCATTCTCGATCGCAAGCGCCGCTTCATCGAACAGTTCGCTATTGTTACTGCGATAGCCCTTATAGTTTTAGGATCACTCAAGATTTTAACGATGTGTATTGTCCAAAAACAATTTACATCGCCCTAGTACGAAGTATTTTGGAATATGGAGTTACAATTTGGGCACCGCATCATAATGTTCACATCGACCGGATCGGAAGGGTGCAAAAGTGTTTCGTCCGATTTACTCTTCGACGACTACTTTGGCAGAAGCATTTTCAATTACCACATTATGAGAATCACTGTGTTCTCATCAACCTACCGACTCTGCAAAATAGACGAGAACATCTACATCGTTTTAGATCTACTGACTGATAACATCAATTTCCCCGTGCTACTTGAAAGAATTCACTTTAACGTTCCAGGAAGATCATTGCGAAGAACGGAAACGAGGTCGAGATGGTATGTAAAATTTTAGTTTGGACAGTGTTCACTGGAATCTATGCGATTCGAGACAAGGTCATTTACAAATGAGACCATTGAAAATTAACTGTTTTCTTTTAATGTTTGAATACTGGTCATCATACAGCGGGCTTTATAAGACGGACGAGGAAGTCTTGTCCAACCTAATTTACGAAGTGCAAATAATAAAAATTGTTTTTGAACTGATTCTATTCGATCTTTCCATGTAATTAAGTAAGGTGACCAAACTAAGCTACAGTATTCTAGTACTGATGGAACATAGGCATTGTATAATGCTTTAATTATATATGGAACGTGGAAACAGTAACAATATCTTCTCGCGAACCCACACGGACCGAAGGATGCGGCCAACATGGATATTCACCAACGCCATATGGAAGACCCTCATGCAATATTCAATTCACCGGCCACTGCCGATCGCCAGCTGAAAGCTGAATTCTCGAGAAATCGTTACTCCTATAATACATTACATAATAATACTATTCTAGTTTCATTCAGTAAAAACCATTCAAGCGAAGAGATTGTGTTTCGATTGTACTGGCTCGTGAGTTAACGGCTGCTACCGAGACAATTCTAAGCTTCAGGTAGTTAAACTGCCCATAGCAAACGCAATATTCGGGGAGTTTCCCGACTGGAAAGCTAGCAACGAAGGCCATCCCGTTCATACGCACAGAGGTGTAGAGACACAGAGGTGCGAGAGCATAGAAGTGACGAGTCACAAAGGTGCCATCGCATACTCAATAATGGCGGCTACAATTATGCGAGTCTCGTCTGTTGGAGACGAAGGGGTGCAAGGGCACAGAGGTGTTAAAGCAACCCAGTGCTGATCTACCAGGTACCAGAATTTGTACGCTGCCTAGGATCGAAAGAGACGACATATATCGCGAGGTGCTACACTGCAAGCATCACATTTGATCGCCACCAAGAGCAAAAGCACTGTAGCTGTAGTTAGGTACAGGCAGCACACCAAGTTCTGTGGTGTCCACAACGACGGCAGCAACTGAGATAGCAGAAAATGACAGAAGACTGCCAATTGGAAACAGCAGAAGACTGCCAATTGGAAATCGTTGGGTGAGCTTCACGTCGTTCTTTACGATAAAAGAACAGAGACATCAGCTACAAGGTAGATTTAATTTAATTAATATTTTTTATTTCTTTTTATATATCTGAACTTTTACTAAACATAAGTTTTCATTTTTGTATAATTAATTTACAAAAAAAAGGCGGGTGGGTAATGTCAGAGACATAACTGGATGTCGTGAATACGAAAACAAATGACATGTTCCTTAACACTTCCGAATATCAATTAGTTGATCAATTGTATGAATTATGCAAGCATTACCCTTTTCCACATTTTTCGCAAAAACAAAGAAGGCTTCACTTGATCTCGATTACTGTGAATTTCACACAGCGCAAAGTGCAAAAGTCTAACCAAACTGTTCTACATTTGCACTAAACTGAGGATATTTTCTTTCGATTTGCGAACAACACATCCTAATAGTTCTTCAGAAAACTTCTAGAGCCAATAGAACGGCTGATTTTTTATAATGCTTTCGAACGATGCTTTTTCATCCATCGAAATGACTGGCAGCTATGACGTAATCGCTTTTGTCGGAAGCGAAACTAGCTGTGCAGACGACACAAAACACATCTGCTCGCAGTGGCGATAGAATCCAAACTGATTCGATTTTTGTTAAGAGATTTCCTTTTATGTGATTTCGTTTGTAGCTTTTTCACTAATGGGCGGTCCTAACGGCTAAAAAAAAGCCGCATACAGAATTTTTATGTCGATTATTCCATTTCGGATTTGCATAATTTATTGAAAAAAACTATCAGTATGCTTTAGGGATTCATTTCCAGCATTCAGAAGGGTCAAATTGCGTAATTCTCTACGATATTAAACTCTGGAACATTTTTCGCAAAAACACATAAGGTTTCACTTGATCTCGATTACTGTGAATTTCACACAGCGAAAAGTGCACAAATCTAACCAAATTGTTCTTGATTTGCACTAAACTGAGGATAATTACCTGCGATTTGCGAAAAACAAATCCTAATAGTTCTTTAGAAAAATTTTAGATCCATTAGAACGGCTGATATTGTGTAATGCTCTCCACCGTTGTTTTTTCCCAATGCTAATGACTGGCAGCTGTGACGTAATCGCTCTTGTCGAAAGCGAAACTAGCTGTGCAGACGACACAAAACACATCTGCTCGCAGTGGCGATAGAATCCAAACTGATTCGATTTTTGTTAAGAGATTTCCTTTTATGTGATTTCGTTTGTAGCTTTTTCACTAATGGGCGGTCCTAACGGCTATAAAAATAGCCGCATATAGAATTTTAATGTCGTTTATTTCATTTCGGATTTGCATAATTTATTGAAAGAAACTATCAGTATGCTGTAGGGATTCGTTTCTAGCATTCAGAAGGACCAAATTGAGGAACTCACTACGATATTCACCACTTTTCGGAACATTTTTCTTTAACGATTTGTTGTACAGCAGTAGCTATTTTCTTCTCTTCCTCAGAACGCGTTCTGATTGGCTGGTGTTGACATGGGTCAAATGAGATAGGTTTTTCAATAGTGTACTATTGAAATACTTTAATGCTTTTGCTATACACGTTTAAGTTGAAAAATTTCGATTCTATTGGTAGTTAGATTATATAAATCCTTCCACAGATCACTGAGCAATGAGCTTTCAAAATACGAGAAAGGCAAACGCGCCATATGAATTATCCTCTTTGATACTCGTTTATACCAAACATTTCAGAAAAGTTTAATTTTGAACTATTTGAGATTATGTCACACAACTGAAAATTTTATCATAAAATTGTGATCATATTTCCGATGGCATGTAGCAAAAATTATGTTGATTCGTTAGATACAACAAGAGATATTCACAATCAAAAACTTATCACTCTCTCAGAGGGTAAATTTTGAAAAAGCGACAAAAAATTATGTAATGGATGATCTCATGGAAGATCATCCGAATCCGATTCCGGATACTAGTAAGAGCTTAAATACTCCGAGGGCTAAACATTATCCACAGGGTACCACTGGGCCATGGATAGTCTATCTTCGAAAAAAATCAAAAAAATTTAAACTTGATGCGAATTACAAAGGATTTGACATCACATTTCTCTGGAGTTAAAGCTATGTCTATATCGATAAAATTCGTCTTCCTGTTCGGCTTTTCGTACCGCATGTTATGAATTGCACGAACTGTAAAAAATTCGGACATACAGCTACTTACTGTAGTAATAAGTCCAAATGTATCAAATGTCAAGGGCCTCATAAGGATAATCTTTGCGATAAAGATGTTGAAAAATGTGTTTATTGTGGGAAGAGTCCTCATGATTATCTTTCAATATGCGCTGCATTTAAGTTGCGTAAAGACAAAATGAAGCTTTCTTTAGAAGCACGGTCAAAGCGCACATATTCAGAAATACATAAAACGGTTAGTGATGTCCAACCTTTGGAAACCGAAAACAGTTTTTCAAATCTTACGGAGCCAGAGGAATCTGACTCTGACGGAAATAGTGAAGATACCTCGTTTGTCACTCCTCAAGGGTCTGTTAAGAGGAGATTACCAAACCAAATACCAAAAAAGACACCTAAAATTACACTTTCAAAAAAAGATCCCCGTGTTAAAGCTAAAAAGTTAAATTTAAAACCAAAAACTGTGCCTCCTGGTTTGTCAAATTCACAAACCAATCCAGGAACTAGCTCAAGAAAAGATAATAATCCAGTAGGCTCCGTTTCACATTCACGAACAGGATTACTGAAGTTTTCGGAAATTGTAGAATGGATTTTCCCAGCATTCAATATTTATGAACCTCTAAAGACTATCATAAGGGCATTCCTTCCAATAGCTACAACTTTTTTGAAACAGTTATCAGCTCAATGGCCAGCTCTCTCAGGTTTTGTATCATTTGATGGATAATTTATCATCTGCCGCAAATGATTCAATCACTGTCCTGCAGTGGAATTGTCGAAGCATCATGCCAAAACTTGATTCATTTAAAGTTTTGTTGCATAGTCAAAAATGTGATGTATTTGCTTTGTGCGAAACATGGCTTACATCAAACATAGCCTTAAATTTTAATGACTTTAACATTATACGTCTTGATAGAAACTTCCTTTTATAGATTAAACATTCCTTCGACTTCTAGTATAGAAGTTGTTGATTGTCAAATAAACATTAAAGGAAAGGACATTTGCATTACTTCGGTATATATTCCTCCAAGAGCTCAAGTTGGACAACGACAGCTTAATGAAATTGTCGAAGCCCTTCCTGCTCCACGTTTGATTTTAGGAGATTTCAATTCGCACGGAATGATGTGGGGTTCCGTTTACAATGATAGCAGATCATTTCTAAATTATAATATTTGCGACAATTTTAGCATGACGGTACTAAATATGGGTAGCATGACACGGATCCCAAGACCTCCTGCACGTCCAAGTGCATTAGATTTATCTCTTTGCTCGACTTCAATTCGACTAGATTGCACCTGGAAAGTATTTCCTGATTTACACGGTAGCGATCATTTACCAATCATCATCTTAATTAGCAGTAACAAAGGCATTGCTAATTCAGTTAATATTCCATATGATTTGACAAAAAATATTAACTGGATCAAATACCAAAGTAATATTTCAAGTGTCTTAACTTCAATGGAAGAGCTCCCCCAACTTGAAGAATATGATTTCCTCGTTTGTTCTATTCTGGAGGCCGCAGAACAAGCCCAAACCAAACGATTTCTTGGTACATCGTCTAACAGAAGGCCTCCAAACCCTTGGGGGGACAAAGAGTGCTCAGATGCTAAGCACGCGAAATAAAATGCTTTCAAGACGTTTTTAAAACGAGGAGGAGGAACTCCTAAGAATTATGAAAAATTCTTGACTTTAGAAACCAAGTACAAGAGCATACTTCGGGCCAAGAAATGCAGCTATTGAAGACATTTTGTCGAAGGTTTGTCAAGAGAAACCAAAATAAGCACTCTTTGGAATACGGCCAGACGAATGGGGAATCGTAACGTAGGAAATGAGAGTGAGGAATACTTTAACCGAAGGATATATGATTTTACGAGAAAAGCTTGTCTAGATTCTGTTCCTACGCATAGCATTATTAGAAGCCAAGTCCTGGCATTACATTCCTTTTGTGGAATTTGGCCTTTCTGTTTCAACAGACTTCGCAGCCGATTCTTAGTGTACAAAATCTTTGCATGGCTAGTACTACGGATCTTCCTAACACTAAGATTTTTTCCAGGTCGGGGCTCGAACATACGACAACTGGCTTGTAAGACCAGCGTCCTATGCGTTGAAGAGCCAACCCGGGACAAATTATTAGGAAGTCTTCTTTAAATAATGGTTCCATTGATAGCCCCTTTTCAATGATAGAATTTTCCATAGCACTCATGTCTTGTAACAATAACGCTCCAGGGTTGGACAGAATTAAATTCAACTTGGTGAAGAATGTCCCGGGTTGGCGGTTCAATGCATAGGGCACTGATCTTACAAACCAGTTGTCGTATGTTCGAGCCCCGACCTGGAAGGATTCGTAGTGTCAGTAGAATCGTAGCACCAGCCATGTACTGGTTCTGTACACTCTGAATCGGCTGCGAAGTCCGTTGAAACAGAAGGTCAAATTCAACTATAGCAATGTAATACCAAGGCTTTGCTTTGAAGAATCTGCCCGACCTCGCAAAAAGACGTTTGTTGGAATTGTTCAACAAATTTCTTGATCAAAATATTGTTCCACCTGACTGGAGGCAAGTGAAAGTTATCGCCATTCAAAAGCCGGGGAAACCAGCTACCAATCACAACTCATATAGACCCATTGCGATGTTGTCCTGCATCAGAAAATTGTTCGAAAAAATTATTCTACGACGTCTCGACACTTGGGTCGATACGAACGGTTTGTTGTCAGATACTCAGTTTGGCTTCCTTAAAAATAAAGGGACGAATGATTGCCTTGCATTACTTTCGTCTGACATCCGAATTGCCGTCGCTCAAAAGCAACAAATGGCATCTATATTTTTAGACATTAAAGGAGCATTTGATTAAGTTTCCATTGATGTTCTTTCAGACAAGCTCCACCAACATGGACTCCCAGCGGTTATAAATAATTATTTGCACAACCTTTTGTCAGAGAAACGCATGCATTTTTCACATGGCGATTTGGCAACATTCAGAATTAGCTTCATGGATCTACCACAAGGCTCATGCCTCAGTCCGCTCCTTTATAATTTTTACGTGAATGACATTGACAGCTGTCTAGTAACCCCATGTACACTAAGATAATTGGCAGATGATGGCGTAGTTTCAGTTACTGGACCCAAAGCTATTGATCTGCAAAAACCATTGCAAGATACCTTAGATAACTTGTCCGTTTGGGCTGTTCATCTGGGTATCGAATTCTCTGCGGAGAAAACATAGCTGGTCGTCTTTTCAAGAAAGCATGATCCCGCACAGCTTCAGCTTCATATGATGGGAAGAATGATCCAACAGGTTTTGACTTTCAAATATCTCGGGATGTGGTTTGATTCCAAATGCAGGTGAGGAGGACACATTTGGTATCTGATAACAAAATGCCAACAAAGAGTAAATTTTCTGCGAACAATAACAGGATCTTGGTGAGGTGCTCATCCGGAAGATCTTATAAAATTGTATCAGACAACGATACTTTCAGTGATGGAATATGGATGCGTTTGCTTTCGTCCCGCTGCAAGCTCTAATATTATCAAATTAGAGCGAATTCAATATCGTTGTTTGCGAATTGCTTTAGGCTGCATGCATTCGACACATACAATGAGTCTTGATGTTCTGGTGGGAGTTCTTCCATTGAAAGATCGTTTTGGGAGCTTTCATCGCGACTGCTAATAAGATGTGAGGTACTGAGTCCCCTGGTTATTAATAACTTCGAAAGGCTAGTTGAGCTTCAATCTCAAACAAGATTCATGACAGTATATTTTAACCATATGTCACAAGAAATCAACCCTTCAAGATATATTCCTATCCGTGTCAGCCTCCTAAATATCCTTGACTCAACTTTATTTTTCGACACATCCATGCAGCGCGAAGTGCGTGGAATCACGGAACACCTACGCTCGTTGGAAATCCCAAAAATATTTACAAGTGAGTTCAAGCATATTGACTCTGAGAAAATATTTTACACGGACGGATCACGAATTGAAGAGGCTACTGGGTTTGGTATATTCAACAATAATGTTTCGGTATCATTGAGGCTACAAGAACCTGCATCTGTTTATGTAGCAGAGTTACCAGCAGTTCATTTTAGTTTGAGTATAATCGTCACGTTATCTCCAAACCATTATTTTCTTTTCACAGATAGTCTGAGTGCAATTGAAGCCATTCGCTCAAACGCTGCTGGCAAAAATGAACCTATTTTCTTGGGCAAAATAAAACAGTGCCTGAACGTCATATTGAATAATAATTATCAAATCACAATAGTTTGGGTCCCGGCTCATTGCTCCATTCCAGGCAATGAAAGCGCCGATATTTTAGCCAAACGTGATGCTATTGAGGGTGAAATTTATGAGAGACCGATTGCTTTCAACGAATTCCTAAAATATCGACAAAGGCATGGTCCAGACTCATGTCCAATCACTACACGTTAGATGCACATCTCCTTCGAATTGGACTTTCCGAGACTAATCATTGTGCTTGTGGCGAAGGTTACCGCGATATTGACCATGTTGTTTGGACATGCGTGGAGTATCGTGATGTCAGATCTCAACTAATAAATTCCTTGCGTACCCAAGGTAGACTATCCAATGTCCCAGTTTGCGACATTCTTTCTTGTCGTGACGTTCCTTACATGAAACTTCTTTATTATTTCATTAAGTCCATTGGAGTTCCAATTTAAATTTCATTTTATGTTAGAATGTTTCTTCTTCCATGAGTTCAACCAATGACCAGCTATCTTATATTAAATAAAAGCGATGAACTGATACAAACAAATCCGAAATAGTTATAAGATCATGTACAAAATAAATGTATTTCATTTGATGTAATTTATAATAGCAACTCGCTTCGTTAAGTCATTTTCTGAAACAGCTGTTGCAACACCAATCCACCATAGGTCTGTAGAAGTTAATGTCACCGAATGAATCCCACGCGAGATAATATCGGCTGGGTTCATAGTAGTCGGCACATAGTTCCATTTATATGTGCATGTTAATTATCGAATGTTGGAAATCCGGTTGCGCACTTTAGTAATTTTAATTCAGGCTTCAGATTTGCAATCCATGACAATACAATTTTTGAATCCGACCAAAGCACTGTATCACTTATGGTTGAGTTAACTCACGTTGTAGCTTCTTCATCTATTCCAAATCATCCGATCCTGTCAGCACGTCTTCTACATAGAAGCTTCTCAATGCCTTGTTGCTAGCTTCGGGATAATTCAGCTGTTCGTCAATCGCAAGTTGGTTCAGGGATCTGGTGGCCAAAAACGGGGCTGCCGAGGTTCCATTTGTGACAATTTGTAATTCAATGGTTCTTAATGGTTCAGTTCTATCGTCTCTCCACAGAATTTTCTGATACTTGCAATCGTCTTCGTGGATCTGAACTTGGCGATATATTTTGGACACATCAGCAGTAAAGGCATATTTGGGAATACGAAATCTCAAAACAATATCAAACAACATGGGTTGCACTGTGGGTCCTGTCATCATAACATTACTAAGCGACAGATTCGTAGAGCTCATTGATGGTGCATCGAATACTACCCTTAATTTTGTTGTTAAACTTTCTGGCTTAAGCACAAAATGATGCGGTAGGAATTATCACATTTTACATCAATAATTCGAGCATGACCCAGAGCGATGTATTCGTCAATGAATGCCTTATACTGCTGTTTCATTATTGAATTCCTATCAAACCTGCATTCTAACTGCGTAAATCTCTTTTCTGCTACTGCTTTGAAATTTCCAAGTTCGCCGATATTCTCTCGAAATGGTAGTCGTACGATATACGACCACTTTCACTGCGTTGATGTGTTTGAATGAAATGTCGCTCACACTCTCCATCCTCTTCTTGATCCAACACAGAATGACTCTGTTCATCAATCAACCAAAACCGCTTCAACATTTCAGTCAATTCTTGTTCAAACGACTCCTTGGACACTGCATGACACATACGAACAAAGAAAATCAGTTTTGAATCAGCTACGCTCCCCGATACTAGCCATCCAAAAGAACTGTCTCGTAGCACCAGCAAGTCCACAGACATGTTAATCTTATCCTGGTACAATAAATCATAAAATATTTCAGCACCTATTAACAGATCGATACAGCTCGGTTCATGACAGTATGCATCTGCCAACGCCAAGTTATGCGGCATTGATCAGCTTTGAATCTCCACTCTAGCAGTAGCAATGTTCCAGTAACTTTTAGAACAATTAAGTAATTCAGGCAGAAAGTGTGGTTCAATGTTCTTGACCGAACTTTAACATGAACGTTAAATTTCACCAATGTGTTCTTTCCAATGACTCCTACCACAGGAACATTCGCCGACTTCTTCTTTAGGTTCAAAAGATTCACAAATCGTTGTGCCATGGCACCCAAGTCCAACTACACTCGACATTTGTGCTAAAATCCATTTCCACCAAAACATTAACAATATCAGTAGCTAATAATATATGTTTTGTTGTTTCACTAGAGCTGCAAGACACAGTTCATGTCGTTGCAGTCGGTGTCGGAATATCCACTCGCTTAGTAGATTCTTCGCTGATCTTCATATCCTTATCTTTGTATTTCTTGTCTTCAGGATGCAACAGCACATTGTGCGTTCGCGAACACATTGAACATTTTTTCTCAGAATTGCAATCTGCTGTTCTATGACCTTATTTCCGACAAGTAAATCAAAGCCCAATCTGTCGTGCTCTATTATATCGAGCATTTACGTTCAGCTTTCTGAAAAATCCACAACTCTTAATATCGTGATTCTCATCGCATACCAAACAGCTGTCGTCCGTCCTACGCACTGTACTCGTGTGAGCTTTACTAGAACCGGAATAATTCTCATATTGAGGCATAGAATTTTAATAACGATTCTTCTGTGCTGGTTTCGCCTTTTCGCATCGTTCCACTACTGCCTGCTGATTCCGTAATATACCAATCATGTCTTTGTATGTAGGTAAACGTTAACGTTTTACACTTAATTCCCATACCTTTCGCGTATTTTTGTCCAATATCAAGCAGTCAAATTCGTAAACATTTGTTTCAAATAGTTTGTCTATTTTTAGATCATGATATGCTAGAGAACTTATGCATTTCTCGACATCAACGGTCAGCATCTTCAACTTGGAAAATGATTCCAACGTCATCGGTTTCAAGTTCAATAATCTAGCTATTGTTTCATTAATCAACGCGGGAAGGTTTTCGAATTGTTCAGTAAGCGACCTCCATACACCTTCGTAGTCATTATCCCTTACAATCTGCTGATCAATAGCCCCATGTGCTTTCCCGATCAATGCTTTGTCGAGATAGTGTAGTTTAGGCGCTGCGGAATCAGCAGTGCATTTATCGGCGATATCACAAAACATCTGCTTAAAATTAAACCAGCGTGCAATCCACCAAGACCATCGTCACAATGCAAAGCAACACACGAGAGGCTCACAGGTTTGCACTCTTAGTATTTTTACTCTGGTAGGTCCAAGTGTACATCCATAATTGAGAAGAGAGAGGTTCTTTTTATGCAAAATAATTGTTACGGTCGCCACTGACTGGCGGTGCTGTATTCTAAATGGTTGTAGAAGTGCACTTCCATGAAAATAAATGTATAGTACTAATTCGAAACTGCATCTAACTTGAATAGTTTTCCCGGAAAACAAAATCATATTTTCAATAAACTAATTGCACAGAAAAATTTTGCTATTCCATCATATTTTTGCGCCCCCTGAAGGCTGGCGCACAAGGCAGTCGCTTCACTGGCCTCACCCTCACTACTGCTCTGGGAGTACGTACCGCGTAAGAAAACCCCGCTTAAAAACCGCGTAACTTCGAAGATCCGCATAAAAAACACAAAACTAAACAATTGTTATGATGTCAAAAATCTTCGAAATCTGCCATCAACGAATCCAGCAGAGTGCCTGGTTGTGTCTGCTTTGTCACTGGTATTTTAAGATAGCTCTTAGGAATTTGATCTCCAGAAACGCTGACTACTTGATTGAATAATCCTGCTTTTGATTTGGATTTATTTATTTAGTTATTTATTTATTTATTTATTTGGAGCAGGGAAAAGCCCGGTGGAGATGAAATTTGTCAATCTCTCTCTCCAACAGGCATAAAACCTCCTCATCATGTGTATCAACAGATTACAATGATCCAACAGATACATTTACGCCTAACACTAGAATTAAAACTAACAGTTAAAACAAAACTTTTAACACTATAACTAGTTGATGACACCAAGTATATCAGTATTAGTACTCTTACTTAGAAGGTGAGAGAGAGGAGAAAAGTGGTTAGGTAAATTGAAAACAAGGGTTGGTGGAATCTAGTTAGTTTCAAATGAAGATGATGGAGAGACGGAATGGGGGTTGAATGAAAATAAAATATTAACGGTTCCAGACAGATCCTAATCTGACAGGTGACAATTATCTTATCTTATCTTGTCCTATCACTAACCTAATCAAAAACTTCAACGCTCACGTTAGTCATGTATGTTTAAACGGTATTCGAATAGTAAAGCTGATAAAGTTAACAAGAAAATAACCCAATAAATAGGTTTTTGACAGTATTTCGAGGTAAATGAAGATCGAACTCGTTAGAACAACTGTTGAATAAGCGACACATACTGGAGACTGATTCATTGAAACCGTAGTTAGTTCTAGCGCGAGGAACTCGGAGAAAACGATTGAATCGCAAATTACGACGATGGATGTCGAAATTCAGCAGTTGTAGGAGATCTGCGCAGTCAATCCGGGATTGGATTATGTCCGCAACGAAAACAGCTTTGATGGTATCCCGGCGAACAGATAACAAATCGAGATTTATGAGTCTACATTGATTTTTGTAGCTTGGTAGATTTGATGGCTCCATGGCAGACGGCGCAAAGCGAAACGAACAAATTTCCGCTGAACAGCTTCAATTCGTAGCTTATCAGTTTGATAATACGATGCCCAAATAACGACAATTCCCAACATCTTAAATGCTTTTGAGATGGTATATTCTACATGATCTTTGAAACTAAGTTTAGAATCCAGTAACACTCCTAAATCCTTGATTGTTGACTCCTGTTTCAGGATGGTTTGCGAAATAGTATAATCATACGTGATCGTTGTTCTTTTGCGAAAGAAAGAAATGATGGAACACTTTGATGCATTTAGCACCATCCTGTTAACGTTGCACCAATTCAGAAATACATTCAATTGAGACTGCAAGAAACCGGTGTCATCCGGATTCTTGATGAGATGAAATAGATTAAAATCATCGGCAAAAGATAGCTTCATGCACTTCAACGAAAAATTCAAATCGTTGAGATATATAAGAAATATGAACGGCCCCAGATGGCTTCCTTGGGGGACTCCAGAGCTTGCGATGAATGATGAAGTGACACAGTCACCTATTTTCACTGACATACTGCGACCCGGCAGGTATGATTCAAGCCAATTAAGGTATGACCCGCTGAATCCTAGCCTATCGAGCCTGGCAACTGCTATCTGGTGATTAATCTTATCGAAAGCTGCGGAGAAATCCGTATAAATAGCGTCTACTTGATGTTGTACTTGCAATGAACGAATGATATAAGACGTATATAAAACGAGATTTGTGGACGTAGATCGTTTTGGCATAAACCCATGTTGAGTATCACATATATAATAGGAGCAGTTGTGAACTATAAAATCCAGTACTATTATTTCGCATAGTTTTGATACGGCACATAAAGCGGCAATTCCTCGATAGTTTGAAATGTGGGATTTGTCGCCTTTCTTGTAAACAGGAAAAATATAAGAAATCTTCCATGACTCTGGAAAAACTCCGCGTTGAAGAGAAATATTAAACAGCATCGTCAGTGGTTCAAGAAGGCTTCTAGAGCATTTTTTTAACACTAGTGACGGTATACCATCAGGACCTGCACTTGAACATGGTTTCAGCTTTAAACACGCTATGTTAACGGCAGCAGTCGTAATCCTAGGGTGAGGACCAATCGATGAACGGAGTGGAACGTTACTGGCAGCCCTTAAAATTTGTTGTGTAGTTAAAATTTTATCGGAAAAAAACACTACTAAATTGAATACGGAATAAATTGCTTATACCAGCAGAGGTCGATGCATTCAATTCACCAAAGGACATGTGAGTTGGTAATCCAGATTCCTTTCTCTGGTCGTTGACATGATTCCAGAAACGTTTAGGATTAGTTTTAAGATTGTTCTGGATGCTGCATTGATAATCATAATAGACCTTCAACGATTTTGTTTTAGGCTTTGTTAAGACGTAAAGCCGCCTTGAGCTAGTTTTAATATGATCAGTATCTAACGGGGAAACAGATTGGAAAACCGACATGTGAACACAATGATGTAATGAAAACCGCGAAAATGTTACCGCAGAGACGGGACTCGAACCCGTAGCTAACTCCTAACCGGGGAAATTGTTTTACCAATTAAACTACCCTGCATATGAAAACACATGTAGAGAAAGTCCAATTGATTGGACGAAACTAAGCATGCTTCGCTCTACTTAGCCACTACGGTATTCTCTTACAGTGCCGTATCGACGGAAACAAATTCTACAGAAACACATACAATGATCACGAGTCTATTTCTACCCATCTGCTTTTGCCGCACGATACTGATTTGAGACTTTTGTTTTTGTCTATTTCGCTATCTACGGGATAACACACGATAGTTTCATCCATCGATTTAATGGATCTCCATGGCGGCTTTACGTCTTAACAAAGCCTAAAACAAAATCGTTGAAGGACAATAAAAGGTTTGTCTACCTTTACCATTGTGTTTGAGATCACACAATCGTCACTGCTGCTACCACACACTAGTGGAGATCCATTAAATCGATGGATGAAACTATCGTGTGTTATCCCGTAGATAGCGAAATAGACAAAAACAAAAGTCTCAAATCAGTATCGTGCGGCAAAAGCAGATGGATAGAAATAGACTCGTGATCATTGTATGTGTTTCTGTAGAATTTGTTTCCGTCGATACGGGACTGTAAGTGAATACCGTATTGGCTAAGTAGAGCGAAGCATGCTTAGTTTCGTCCAATCAATTGGACTTTCTCTACATGTGTTTTCATATGCAGGGTAGTTTAATTGGTAAAACAATTTCCCCGGTTAGGAGTTAGCTACGGGTTCGAGTCCCGCCTCTGCGGTAACATTTTCGCGGTTTTCATTACATCATTGTGTTCACATGTCGGTTTTCCAATCTGTTTCCTCGTTAGATACTGATCACATAATAGACCGCCTTATTTAGCCGTTTATATCGATTATTCACGAATACCTAATGTGATCTTAATTGAAGTGACGGATGCTTAGTACGTTTTTTCAAGGTTGATCGTTTTACACGTTTAAATCGTTTCAGAAGCGGATTCGACCAAGGAGGATGAGCTGGCTGACGACAAGTTTTCTTTTGAACAAACTGGTCGATTGATGTATAAAACAATGTTTGTCCAAACCGAAGCAGCGGTGTTGCAATCGTTGTCAGATAGTAGCAAGCTCCAATCTAATGATGATAAAAATCTGATCATTGCCTCGAAGTTTCCATTTTTATAATCGTAGAATATTGAATCCGAATTACGCTTAAAAATTAGCGGTGAAGATTTCGTCATAGAGATATGGAGAGGCGGATGATGACGGCAAATTTTAACGAGTGGTTCAGGTGCTACAGCGACTAGGCAAAAATTCGAAAGCTCGTGACTGGTGAAGCAGAGATCTAGAAGGTGATTGTTGCTATTGTACTGCTCATTTAGTTGCACTAGTCCAGCAATTTTAAATTCATTCAGTAGCCTGTGACAAAATTCATTGTTCATAGCTCAGCGTGGGGAAACAGATGATTAGCGGCAGAGCGAACCCATTTAATACTGGATAGATTAAAGTCTCCCAGTATAACAATTTTATCATTCAGTGTCATTTGGTTTGAAATTGAAGAGAGAGAATTCAAATGCTGTTCAATTAATCTCATTTCGCCGACGCGATCAGGTGGTATATAAATCACGCAGATATAAAGTGCGTAGTTTTTCAGTGAAAGGGCTATCCATAACTGTTCAACATTAGCACAGTTTGGAACAGGTAGCAAGCGAGAATGTAAGTTTGAACGGCAGGCTATTAAAACGCCACCACCGCTTTTTTTAATGCTATTCAGTTCGTTTCGATCTTGCCTGTAAACCGAATAAGCACTTCCAAATATTTGTTTCGATAGAGTATTATCATTCAGCCAAGTTTCGGTAAATATGTATAAATCGTATACACTATTGATCAAGATAGAGACGATATTGATCAAGATTGCTATTCATGATTTGATAAAAAATTTCTAAACTAAAGTCTGACTTTGTTGTGCTTGATAACGCAACGGCATTTGTTGCCGCATAACTGGGGAGCGAAGGTACGGGCGACGGATCGATAGAGGCATCGTTGCGTATGATCGTGGCGATTGAACTTGAGTGTTGCTGTGAAAGTTCGGCAGTCGTGATGAGGGATGAGACGGGTTCGGTTTGCGGAAGACCGGTAGCTCTAACAAAGGAGCAATTGTCACTCCAGATGGCCAGAAGTCGGCCGAAGAAATTAAATTTTCGAATTCATTAGGAACACTCAATTTGAACGAAACAAAAAAGAGCGGCCGATCGTTATTCTGGTACGAGCTTTGCACAATGGATTGAATTGCTATCACATCTAATTCTAGTTTGTACATAGTGTGTAACATTCTGAACTGTTTCGCTAGGCAAGAATCTAGTGATATAATACCAATTTCTGCTATCATGTATTTGATCTGCTACGGGTATAAAATAACACTAAATTTAAAATTTGTTTGTTTTTTTTTTTGATTCAGTGTATCTAGCCACAACAAAAGTTATATATTTTGCTCTGAAAATTTCGATACAAATTCATGTCTACTTTGTGAGGAGTTGATCCCAGTGTGCAAATAATAATTTTCTTCTGCGACATTTTGTGTACCGATAGTGCAAAAAGCTTTTGTTTTCTACGAACTTTTTTACCTTATTTGTGCCACGTCACTCATCGCATCGTGTAAAGCAGCCACTCATCGTCACTCAATCTGCTGTCATCGATTCGTCGCTGCCGCTATAATGAAATGTGATGCTACTACTTGTTTTATGTCTCCAGGATCTCGGGGCAACGAAATAGTGCGCAAATTGTGCTCTAAACGTCTTCATATGAAGTGTGCCAATCTACATAATACTCTCACGAAATCTATTATAGATGGCCATGGATTTATCGGCTGTGTACCGAATGCCGCCATCCATCCAATAGGAAATTCTCGTTCAATGAGACTATCGATTTGATTTTGCAACGTACAACTTCTACTCTTAAAATGGTCGGAGCCTTAATGGACAGTATGCAGCTTTTCTGTCGTATGTACTCTCAACCACATGTTAGGCCGAATTACCACTCTCTATCTGAAACCGCTGTTTGTGATGAACCCGAGAAATCGCTCAATATGACGCTCGCTTCCTCGAACGACTCCAAGAATTACATTTCGACAACAGCTATTTGTTCCAATGACAACAATACACGGCCACGTACAAGTAGCACCTAACCGGATCCATATCGCAACCGGATAAAATTCAGAGAGTTGAGGTTCCAATCCTCAATCTGTCCTCATCAAATTCTATATTCGTTTCAGATTCAAGCGTACTCGAGCATCCATCAACTGATCCACAATCTCTCGATCCAAACGTCATTGGTCATTAAACTGTTACCAGCAAAGCAAACGATCGACCTGTATCCACAGCAACTATTGCTTATACAATGGACATTTCTGAACCGATTATCTCATTTTCCATCATTTCTCTCACCACCGCAACCGAAAATCATCAACCTGTCATCGACTTCTCCAATAACATTCAACCAGAAGTCGGCCGAAGAAATTAAATTTTCGAATTCATTAGGAACACTCAATTTGAACGAATCAAAAAAGAGCGGCCGATCGTTATTCTGGCGTACGAGCTTTGCACAATGGATTGAATTGCTATCACATCTAATTCTAGTTTGTACATAGTGTGTAACATTCTGAACTGTTTCGCTAGGCAAGAATCTAGTGATATAATACCAATTTCTGCTATCATGTATTTGATCTGCTACGGGTATAAAATAACACTAAATTTAAAATTTGTTTGTTTTTTTTTTGATTCAGTGTATCTAGCCACAACAAAAGTTATATATTTTGCTCTGAAAATTTCGATACAAATTCATGTCTACTTTGTGAGGAGTTGATCCCAGTGTGCAGATAATAATTTTCTTCTGCGACATTTTGTGTACCGATAGTGTAAATACTCGCTAAAAGTTTTTGTTTTCTACGAACTTTTTTACCGCTTATTCGTGCTACGTCACTCATCGTATCGTGTAAAGCAGCCACTCATCGTCACTCACTCGGCTGTCATCGATTCGTCGCTGCCGCAATAATGAAATGTGATGCTACTACTTGTTTTATGTCTCCAGGATCTCGGGGCAACGAAATAGTGCGCAAATTGTGCTCTAAACGTCTTCATATGAAGTGTGCCAATCTACATAATACTCTCACGAAATCTATTATAGATGGCCATGGATTTATTGGCTGTGTACCGAATGCCGCCATCCATCCAATAGGAAATTCTCGTTCAATGAGACTATCGATTTGATTTTGCAACGTACAACTTCTACTCTTAAAATGGGCGGAGCCTTAATGGACAGTATGCAGCTTTTCTGTCGTATGTACTCTCAACCACATGTTAGGCCGAATTACCACTCTCTATCTGAAACCGCTGCTTGTGATGAACCCGAGAAATCGCTCAATATGATGCTCGCTTCCTCGAACGACTCCAAGAATTACATTTCGACAACAGCTATTTGTTCCAATGACAACAATAAACGGCCACGTACAAGTAGCACCTAACCGGATTCATATCGCAACCGGATAAAATTCAGAGAGTTGAGGATCCAATCCTCAATCTGTCCTCATCAAATTCTATAGTCGTTTCAGATTCAAGCGTACTCGAGCATCCACCAACTGATCCACAATCTCTCGATCCAAACGTCATTGGTCATCAAACTGTTACCAGCAAAGCAAACGATCGACCTGTATCCACAGCAACTATTGCTTATACAATGGACATTTCTGAACCGATTATCTCAACTTCCATCATTTCTCTTACCACTGCAACCGAAAATCATCAACCTGTCATCGACTTCTCCAATAACATTCAACCACCACCAGTAATGACCGACACCGCTACCGCCTCCCAAGCTACTCATTTGACCGTTCGTCGTACCACCGACTCACCACCAGCACAAACTACTATCGCCACCTGTTCAACCGATACATATGTATTATCAACATCGCTGCACTACACCACTACCACTTATTCAATTAATCAAAACTCATTCAGAAATCTACCTGCTAATCATACAACAGCAACCGGCGAATCTTCATTGCCACTTACTACCATAGAATCGACTCCACACATACTGCCGCTCACCACCAGGAATAACGATTTCAGGCAAGCCAATGATAATGTTACTGTTCTTTCTAACGTACCATATTTAGGACCTACTTTAGTTAGCCATGTACCCACCAACATCCCAATGAACATCGCAAATTATTCAAACAACTTTGGTATAAGTGTATATAGGAGAAATAGGAGAAATGAACAGTTCGCTCTCTGATTATTACCTCGCCTGTTCCGACAATTTGTACATTATTTATGTGTTTACGTAAACGTGTTTAAACGACAACACACTAGCTAAGCAAATTTTTAGTAGCTCATATTCAGTTAATCGTCAGGATAGGAACGAAAGTAATAGTCGCTAAAAAAGTGGCGGTGGAGTTTCGATTGCCTGTCGCTCCAAGTTCAATTCTCGCTTACTACCTGTCTCAAACTGGTCCAGTGTTGAACAAGTCTGGGCCTCTCTCTTCTCTCTCTCTTTCAAACTTTAATTTGTTTATCTGTGCGATTTACATTCCTCCTGCTCGTGTTAATGATAATGACGTAATTAGTCAACATCTCAGTTCACTATCATATATAACTGAATTAGTTTCATTGAACAATAATATTATCGTTTTAGGCGACTTCAACCATCCTGGCATCAAATGGACTCGTTGTTCTACCTCAGAGCCTTAAACTTCTCGACAACTACAATATTGCGGGTCTATTTCAATTAAACAACCATTACAACTGTATTAATTGTATGTTAGATCTCCTTTTTTCCAGCCAAGAGTTACCCAACTTGTATTCTATATCAGTTGTTGCTGATCCTCTCGTTAAAGTCTGTCGGCATCACCCACCCACCTTCAGTATTGTTTCTGAAGAAACATGTTATAAATTTAAGAAAACTAATATCGTTGCAATGAATTATTTTTTCTCTAACTTAAATTGGAAATCTTTGTTAACCAATAGAGACTGTAATTCGGCTGTCTTGTTATGGACTCATATCGTATCCTATGCTATCGATCAGTTCACTTTTAAATCAGCCAACCTATCCACGTTCGGCAATCAGCAAACTTACTAAGCGTCCATCTTTCACTCTCAGAGCGTTTTACGCACATCTCGACAATAGATACAAACGTATGAATAAAACCCTTTATACTGCCTTTCAACGTCGCATTCAGAACAATCTCAAAATCAATCCAATAAAAATTCTGGAACTACGACAACGAAAAAAGGAAGGAGACTGGACTACCTACCATCATGACACTCAACGATGCTGAAGCATTCACCACATTCGACATCTGCTACTTATTTCGTGAGCACTTCAGTAGTGTTTTTTTTCGCTGAGAACTTAACCTGTCAACAAGTCTCTAAAAATTTCATAAATGTTCCGATTTATAGAAAGTCATATGTCTTTTATGTTTATAAAACAGGCGGGTGGGTAATGTCAGAGACATGACTGGATGTCGTGAATACGAAAAAAACTGACACGCTCTCATCACTTTACCAAATATGAGTTAGTTGATTGATTGTATGAATTGTGCAAGCTTTCCTCTTTTTCACTAATAGAGTTTGAAGCGATGCACCTACATTAAAGTACAGATTAGTTACATTAAACAGCTACTATTCTACAACTATATATTCCAAACTTGAAACAATTCCTTTTTAATTTGCTATTATAGGAGGAGGCTAGGTACGACAAATTTGTAGTTTATTTTTATTGAAGCTATGAAGTTCGAAGATATCTGATTCTTCTCGAAATTTCAGTACTAGACAATTGCAATGACCTGGTCTGAAATGTATCGACGATCTTCGGTATGCAGGAGTCATTCTAATAATAATAATAATAATAATAATAATAATAATAATAATAAAAAAAAAAAAATAATAATAATAATAATAATAATAATAATAATAATAATGATAATAATAATAATAATGATAATAATAATAATAATAATAATAATAATAATAATAATAATAATAATAATAATAATAAATCACAGTTCGTGCTCGCATCTCACACGACGCAGTAGAAAATCATTCTCGGTCGAAACAACAGAAACAAAGACATTACAGTACAGTGAACAATAGAGTGTACGGAATGGTCAAATACGATCTAACAAAGCCGGAATCTTGGCTTACAAGACCAAATTCAATTTGTGTAGATTTCAAGCGTTGCAAAGTTAGACCAGCAGCAAATGAAATTGAAATCTTACTTAAAAAACGAATGCATCTAGACGCTAATAAAGTAACTGAGATTCAATTCAACAAGGCGTCTAACTGTGTGTACATTATGTTAAAACGTAAAAGTGATGCAATTGCATTCGCTTCGGATAACAACGAGGTGCACAGTGTTGAGTGTGATAACATTGAATACAAAATCCCTGTGCACATGGTGGACAATGCCATAGAAGTACGCGTGCATGACCTCCCCCCGGCGGTCACCGATCAGTACGTTCGGGAGAAAATGTCGCGGTACGGTGAAATCCTTTCCATCGAAAGGGAATTATGGCGGAATTTTTTCCCAGGTATCCGGAAAGGCGTGCGAGTGGTACGTATGCATCTACGTAAGGCAATTCCATCTTACATCATTTGTGGTCAAGGTGGGACACATCCGTGTAAAACGCTGATTACCTATGAAAATCAGCTGGTTACATGCCAGTTTTTTGAACAACCTGCACACTACGGTAAACCTTGCACCGAAACTGCGAAAAGGATATCTTCAACCAAAGACAAGGTCAACCGTTCAACAATGGAAACTAGTGAGCGCAGTACTCCTGTTTCACCATCAAACAAACCAGCAACCTGAACCAATGTACAACAAGGCGCATCTACAGCAACTAGCAACGAGCTCAAGACTGCGAACATCAAGGAAAACGAAAAGAAGACGGAAACCAACAACAAAACCACCGATGCGGCAATAGATGATGAGACGAGTCACGAACAAAGTGCCCCCGCAGGAGGGAAATGGAAGCTCCTCTCCTCCTAGAAAAAGAGTGACAACGAGATCCACTTCAAAAATCACATTATTTAAAAAATCGGTTAATTCGGCCACGTAAAGCTTGTACGCAAATAGGCCTGAATAAAAATACCATTGAAATAAAAAAATTAAATAATAATAATAATAATAATAATAATAATAATAATAATAATAATAATAATAATAATAATAATAATAATAATAATAATAATAATAATAATAATAATAATAATAATAATAATAATAATAATAATAATAATAATAATAATAATAATAATAATAATAATAATAATAACAATAATAATAATAATAATAATAATAATAATAATAATAATAATAATAATACAGATTAACCTGTATATATGGCAACCTTGTTTCGCATGGCATATTTTAACACAACCCCATACTAGTATAAAGATGTGTTCAACATCATCATTGCGGTTCGTAATTGAATGTGTTAGTGGCGGTACAAATCTGCCTTCCTACTGGTTTTCGGTGCTATCGTGCTGACGGTGTCTCGTACGTTCAGAGTAGCTGCTTTAACTTAAATGACGCTATTTCTCACAACACATCTCATTTTATACCTGCTAGTCGCAGCGGTGGACGGACGTCCCCTTTGTTAAAATATCGCAGAACGGGAAACAGTGAGACAATATAAAAGAGAGAGTTAGTAGAGCTGCATCCAGTAATACTGAATTGGCTGTCTAGCTGTTAACAGCATCTTGTGGAATTTTTACGCAGAAACACGCACACAGGAGGAACAGTTAAGGGCAAGGCAAAGTCCCGCTCGAACTGTGCTGGTCTGCAGTTCCCAGTTGGCAAAATCCATCGTCTGCTCCGGAAGGGAAACTACGCAGAGCGTGTCGGTGTCGGTGCACCGGTCTATCTGGCGGCAGTGATGGAGTACTTGGCTGCCGAAGTGTTGGAATTGGCCAGTAACGCTGTCCGTGACAACAAGAGAACTAAAATCATCCCTCGCCATCTGCAGCTGGCCATCCATAACGGCGAGGAGTTGAAAACCCCGTCCTTTTCAGGACGACCACATCACTGTGATAAAGAAATATTTAGGTTTGTTTAAGTTTAGCCAGTTCTTATACGCCTGGAGAGTAGAATGCGCAAATCAAGTGGAAACATTTGTTCTAACAATTTGTTCATTTTTATTTTCGGCCGCATACTAAAGTAATCACGACAAAAATACATATTGATCTGTGGCAACTCTGTTTCGCACGGCATATTTGTATACTAGTATAAAGATGTGTTCAAAATCATCACTTTCGCTTACGCATTGCCGTTCGTAATTGAATGTGTTAGTGACGGTGCAAATTAATTTAACTTCCATCTTGATGAATCTTTTGGTAAGAAATATTGAGATCTGAGATGGTTCTCGTGTGTGTCTTGTTTCGGCAATGGGCCTTGCTGGACTTTTTGGCTGCCTTTCTATCGATTTTCGGTGTCATTGTGCTTACGGTGTCTCGTGCATTCAGATCGGGAAACAGTGAGACGACAGGTCCTCGATGTTGCTCTCGTGTGTCTTGTTTCGGGAACAGTTGCTCAGCAAATGGTAGGAAAAATGAACCACTCAACTTTTATATGGATGCTCTTGTATAGATGAAGACATCTCGCGTTCTGATTGGCTGGTGCTGTCATGAGTTAAATCAAACAGGTTTTTCAATAGTGTACTATTGAAAAACTTCAATGTTGTTGCAATACAAGTTCAAGTTGAAAATTTTCCATTCTATTGGTAGTTAGATTATATAAATCCTTCTATAGATCACTGAGCTATGAGCTTTCAAAATACGAGAAAGGCAAACGCGTCTTATGAATTATCCTCTTTAATACTTTAATACATTTCAGAAAAGTTTAATTTTGAACTATTTGAGAATATGTCACACAACTGAAAATTTTATCATAAAATTGTGACCACATTTCCGATGGCATGTAGCAAGAATTATGTTGGTTCATTAGATAAAACAGGAGATATCACTTATCACTCTCTCAGAGGGTAAATTTTGAAAAGGCGCCCCATAGTAAAGTAAGTCGTATTCACGACAAAAGGCAACAAAAACGAAGTATCTAATTACCGTGGAATAGCAGCTTTATGTGCTGTGTCCAAGTCGTTTGAAATTATCGTTCTCGATAATCACAACTGCTCAGCTTATATATCGGAGACCCAATATGGCTTCATGCCCAAGCGATCAACGCAACAAATCTAGTATCTTACACGTCCTTCATCATGCGTGCGTTACAAGCTCGTCGGCAAGTTGATACTATCTACACCGACTTTTTCGCCGCTTTTCACAAGATTAACCATAAAATTTTGGTTTCCTCGGATTTACTGTCTTTATACTTGACTGGTGACACTCGTACTTGACCGGCCGTGAAAAGATAGTGAAGATTGGCAATTGCACGACTCCACCTTTCACCGTCAGCTCTGATGTTCCTCAGGGTAGTCATATAGGACCGTTCCTCTTCCTAATTTACCTAAATGATTTAAATATCTCCATAGAATGCATGCATGTTGCTGTTGTATGATTAGCAGGTAGATTTCTGAATGAGTTTTGATTAATTGAATAAATGGTGGTGGTGTAGTGCAGCGATGTTGATAATACATATGTATCGGTTGAACAAGTGGCGATAGTAGTTTGTGCTGGTGGTAGTACGACGAACGGTCAAATGAATAGCTTGGGAGGCGGTAGCGGTGTCGGTCATTACTGGTGGTGGATGAATGTTATTGGAGAAGTCGATGACAGGTTGACGATTCTCGGTTGCGGTGATGAGAGAAATGATGGAAGTAGAGATAATCGGTTCAGAAATGTCCATTTGTATAAGCAGTAGTTCCTGTGGATACAAGTCGATCGTTTGCTTTGCTGGACGTGTAAGATACCAGATTTTTAACTATGGCAAGAATAATCTCCAACTGCAGGTTCGACACTAACATCCGCCCGATTCTATCGACCCCTCGTCCTGTCCACCATCTTCATTGGAACTAACTAGATCTTTTTGTTGTCACTAACTTTTCTGTTCTCCCTTTCCCCGTCTCTTCACCATCTCGTTGTCAACTAATTAGATCTCTGTCGTTTTCTAGGCATTTCATTCCCATATCCCCTTTTTACCCCGTTTTTCTACAATATTTACTAGTCTATGTCTCTTTTATTCTCTTCCGTAACATAACAATCAACCCCAATGGAAGACCGCTCCAATCGATGACCAGCATGCGGGCCACCCGCCGGGTCTTCGTAGCCTGGGGGTGTTTTCCGCGGACCCATACGGACCAAAGGATACGGCCAGCATAAATATTTACCAACGTCATCTGGAAGACACACGCTATATTCAGTTCATCAACCACTGCGGATTGCCAGCTGTAGGCTGGATTCTCGAGAATAGACAATTTCAACACCAATATTACAGTTTTATGTTAGTCGTTAACTAAAATTAGAAAAAGCCGGCATCTTAGAGCTTAAGCAGTGTGCCTTAATATTATATTATATTGTTAAATAAAAAAAAAAAAAGATACCAGATTTGTTGCTTATATATACGATCAAGGAGGTAACCACCAAAGAAGCACCAACGCCAATTCCAGAGAATCCAGACGCTGCATCAGCAAATTACACCAGTACGAGATCATCAGTTCGTCTCCACGATACAAAGTGTTGGATCCCAGGAACGACGTTGCGACAACAGAGAGACACGGGAGATAGTAGTAAGCCTAGTTGTATTAGTGTAGAATAAAATAGGGAACTGAGATAAAATCATCAAACGACAAAACTAACAAGTGAAAGTGAAAGTGCAAGTGAAAAAGTTATTAAAATAAAGTATTAAGCTAAAAAAAATGGATCCATCCAATCATTTCCAACAACAAATCGCAGCATTGCGACAAGAACTCGTAGAAAAAGACGAAATAATTCAGCAGCTTCAAACGGAAGCAGAAGGGGCCGCCGAAGCCGCACATAGAGCCCGGCAAGCACAAGCTGCGCAAGCGGCAGCCGCAGCAAACATAGAACAATTATCACCTGCTGAAAAGGTTCTGAAATCACTTCAGACGCCGCAGATTATAAGGGACTTGCCATTATTTAACGGAGATCTCGTTAAACTGCATTCATTTCTTCGATCAATAGATAATTTAATGCCACTTATCGATTCAGTGCAAGGAACAACTATGCACACAATTTGGACTCAAGCAATACGATCTAAGATTGTCGGTGACGCCGACAACGTTTTAGAGCTTTATGGAACAAATTTAGACTGGAATGAGATCAAATCAAACCTGATAACACACTACAGTGACCGAAGGGATGAGGTTTCTCTTACCAAGGACCTATTCGGAATCACTCAAACTGGTACAGAGGAAGATTTGTATGGAAAAATCTCGCATATTGTATCACTTTTGGTAAATTTGCTCAACCTTAACGAAGCAAATGGCCAAGTGAAATACGCCAAGAACTCATTTTACCAACAAATGGGTCTCAAAGTTTTTCTCGTCGGACTAAAGGACCCGCTTGGGCCAATAATCCGTGCACAAACACCAGGTAGCCTTAAAGGATCATTAAGGTTATGCCTCGAAGAGAACAATTACCATTACGCCAAAACGAAAGCACCTCCACCACCAATCCCTTTCAAGCCTCAACGATACATGCATCCTCCTCCAATGCCAAATTTGCAGGCTCCCCGGCAATTTCAACCAATTCAACATCGAAACCATTTCACACAGTTCCCACCGAGACAAAATTTTGGCTCTTTCCTGCAATATCCTCCAAGAATGCAACAATTTCAATTTAAGCCATTCCCATATAAACCGACACCTAACCCGTTCAATATGATGAGATCTCAGAACACAATGCCATCTCCCTACAACCCGTTCGCAAATAATGCTTTCGCCCCGAAAATCAATCCTCAGCCTAAGCCTACACCCATGGACGTTGACCAGTCGATGAGATCACGAAAGATCAACTATATGAACAGACCAAATTATCACATCGGAGAAGAATTTCCCTACGATGAAATTTATCCATACGAATTTTATACTGACTATCATTACCCACCAAACGACAGTGGTAATGCCGATGAAGGTCAAGAACCACAACAACAACATTTAAAACAATCAGATCAAATTTGTGATGACGCTACAGCCGAGCCGGTAGCCGTAGTTGAAACAGACGATCTAAATTTTCAGACGGTCGAATGTTTACCACCGCAAACATAAACAACTTTATCCCTTATATAATAAGAGAAACGAACAAAGGGCCTTTACGCTTCCTCATAGACACAGGCGCAAACAAAAATTACATTGATCAGAAACACGTTAATTATTCAAAATGCAAATTGACAAATCCAATGCGCGTGCGAAATGTACGTGGCTCTCACGAAATAGACCGTTTTGTAAAATTAAACCCTTTCCCACAAATTCAAGGAGTTGAAGAATCAACGTTCTTCGTTTTTCAATTCCACCCCTTCTTTGATGGCCTTATTGGCTATGAAACACTAAAAAATTCCAAAGCAAACATTTTGACTGAAACAAATGAATTACAACTCCCAAACGGAACAATAAAAATGTTTCGGAAATATCCCGATGTTCAGAATATTAGTCTGAATTCTCAAGAAACAAAAACCGTTGGTATCCCCACCAAAACTTAAGACGGAGACTTTTTCCTAGAGAGCGATCTCCTTGTTCAGTAAAATGTTGTTATTCATTCTGGCTTGTACAATATCTCTGATCATCAAACTCGTGTTATTATAACGAACTATTCAAACGAATCACTCAAGATTAATTTAGATCACGAATTGTTGAAACCTGAAATCAATAACTTTGAAACTAGAACACCTGTCTTCAACAAACCTGGCATAAAAATCCCTTTTCGAGCAACTGCGAATTTCACACTTAAACGACGAAGAGCGAAATAAACTTTTGAAAGTGATTCACAAGTATGATGATGTGTTTTAAATCGAAGGTGATGAGCTTACTTTTACAAATGCCATAAAATACCGTATAAAAACAAAAGATGATTTACCGATTCATGCAAAATCGTAGCGCTACCCTTTTTGTCATAAAGAAGAGGTACAGCGTCAGATTTCTAAAATGCTCGAACAAGGAATCATCCAGCATTCTAATAGTCCATGGACGTCCCCTGTGTGGATCGTGACAAAAAAATTAGATGGTTCCGGTCATAAAAAATGGCGTCTCGTTATAGATTACAGGAAACTTAACGAGAAAACAGTCGATGACCACTATCCAATTCCAAATATTACAGACATCCTCGATAAATTAGGACGCTGTATGTATTTTACAACTTTAGATCTCGCTTCTGGCTTCCACCAAGTCGAGGTCGAAAAATCTGACATTCCAAAAACTGCATTTAGTGTCAAAAATGGACACTACGAATTTCTAAGAATGCCCTTCGGGTTGAAAAATGCGCCTTCTACATTCCAGCATGTGATGGACAATGTATTGAGGGAGCATATCGGTGTCATCTGCCTTGTGTATATGGATAACATCATTGTTTTTTCCACTAGTTTGACAGAGCATCTCGACAACCTGTCGAAGATTTTCGCTACGCTTCAGAAACATAACTTAAAAATTCAACTAGACAAGAGCGAATTCCTTCAGAGGGAAGTTGCATTTTTGGGTCACATTGTGACGACGGATGGAGTTAAACCAAATCCAGACAAAATAGAAATTATTCAAAAATGGCCAATTCCTCAAAATGAAAAATAACTACGAGGTTTCCTCGTGATTCTTGGCTACTATCGGAAGTTTATTCGAGACTTTGCTAAGATAGCAAAGCCTCTCACTAACGCTTTAAGAAAAGGTGAATCGATTACACATTCAAAAGAATTTACAACAGCCTTCGAAAAATGCAAGAATATTCTTTCTGGAAGCGATATCCTACAATATCCAGACTTTTCAAAACCATTCGTGCTGACTACAGACGCTTCCAATTTTTCTATTGGAGCAGTTCTGTCCCAAGGTGTCATTGGTAGTGATAAACCAATAGCATTTGCCTCCAGAACCCTGAATAAGTCAGAGGAAAAATACTCCACTATAGAAAAAGAACTCTTCGCGGTTGCATGGGCCTGTAAATATTTTCGACCATACCTTTATGGACGAAAATTTATCCTGTACACCGATCACAAACCACTAACATATGGTTTAAACCTAAAAGATACTAACAACAGACTAGTTCACTGGCGTCTTTCGCTGAGTGAGTTCGAATACGAGATCAAATATAGGCCAGGGAAACAAAATATCGTTGCAGATAGTCTATCCCGAATTCAAAACGAACTTAATGTGAACGAGAGCGTCTCATCCGAGGACATGAGCATACACTCTGCTGATACAGACGCTTCAGAGTTCATAAAATGTACCGAATTACCCTTGAACACCTTCAGCAATCAAATTGTTCTCAAGATAGGACCAGATGAACCAGATGACTATCAACAAATTTTTCCGAATATCTTTCGAAGAACAACCACAAGGTTTGTATTTGGGGTACCTCTATTAATAAGAATATTCAAAGAATATATGGACCTGAGACGAACGAATTGTATTCTTTGCCCAGAGTCTTTAATGAATAGTATACAAATAGTTTATAAAAACTATTTTAGTAGATGTAAGACTTTCAAAGTATTCATGACACAGAAACTCTTAATTGACGTAACTACAGCAGAAGAACAAAGTCTTCTAATAGAACAAACTCATGAATCAGCTCATAGAGGTGTTTGGGAGAACAAAACACAAATTTCTAACAGATTCTTTTTCCCTAAAATGAGATTCAAAATTCAACGATATGTAAAACTATGTGAAGTGTGTAACAAAAATAAATATGATAGGCATCCTTATAAAATCCGTCATGGTTCAACACCTAACACAAAAAAGCCTTTGGAAATTATTCATATTGATATTTTTATAACTCAACCCTATATTTTCCTATCAGTTATTGATAAATTTTCCAGATTTGGTGTCTTAATTCCCATTAAATCCAGAACCATAACAGATATTAGAAAAGGTTTATTGAAATATTTCTCAACGTACGGAACACCCGGACTAATTGTTAGTGACAACGAACCAGCTTTGAGATCAGCAGAGATAAGAGGTTTGATCCAAAATTTAAACATCCAAATTCACTTCATCCCGGCCAATCACAGTGGAAGCAACGGTATGGTCGAAAGGTTTCACTCCACGATAGCAAAAATCTTTCGATGCATAAAACATCAATATGCTGATCTGAATAATAAGGAAATTTTCTTGATTGCTAGTACTTTATACAATAACACCATCCATACTGCTACAGGTCTTAAACCAAGAGAAATATTTTATGGGTTAAAGGACGGGCAGGAAAGACCTCTGAATATCGACACCATGCTTGCAGAACGCAACAAATTTTACGAGGAAGTTATCTTAGCTAATGAAAAAACAAGAAGCAAAGATTTACTCTATCATAACAAAAATCGAGAGGTAGAACCACATATGGATGAGAATAAAACAATTTACAAAAGAATACAAGGAATTAAGACAAAAACCATTCAGCGATATTTCCAAACCAGAGCTATTGAAGACAAAGGAAGAACAGCTCGCGATAGCACTGCACAGTGGTTCAAAAGCGCAATTTCACGCTCTTAATTAATAACTCATGGGAACGTGGTTTTTAAGGTACAGTATCTTCAGCAAAGTTGTTCAGAATGATACACGCCATCTTTTGGCAAATTTTATTTATGTGATTAATCCTCCTAAAAGTGAGATAAAAATATTATTTTAGTTCAGAGCCAACATAGGGGCTAAGTTACTTCGACAAAGTTGTTCAAAAGGTTATTTCAAACAAATTTGCTGAAGATACTATACCCGTAACTTGGGTGTAATTCATAATATAATGTATTTTCTGAAAAGGGTGTCCTAAAACTAGTTTTTGTATGAAAACACATATATCATCAACTTATATGAGTTTTTCATGTTATACAAAGTTTTTCATCATTAAAAACTACACAACTTTCTCAAACATACTATACTACTATCATTTCAGTTTAATGAAATAGAGCCATTTTTCATGCTTTTTATTACAAAATTTCAACTTGTCTATCATCAAAAGGCGCAGAAAGGTGCAGATGAGACTACTTACATATTAAACTACTTGACAAGAGCTTTCATACCGTGGTTGAATTACTCGTCTGCGATCGTCTGCAGGCGAGATATGTTCTCTTCAAATATGCTTGTCCTTGACATTTGCAATGATAAGGTTCATTGCATATCAGATTAGACTTCAGTATATATTCGTTACCATGGTAACTCTCACTATAAATGGTTTTTATGGACATTGAAGTCTACAAATAGAAAAGTTTAGAAATCATACCAGACGTTTTCTGAAAGTGAGATAAGAAGCCACGGCTTTGAAAAAAAGCAATCATCATTTCGAATTACGTTATGTCATTTTTTTAAAGTTTTTCTATAGAAAATCTCTGCGGACAAATATCCTCCATTTATCAATTGAAGTGAAGATCGATAAACGCGTGCTATATTGTACTGTTCACAATAATTAAGAATTTTCTTTCATACAGATTTCGAGAGTATTATACACGCGAGCAATACAAATCACTTTCGAATCGGGATCGCATGAATAGGTTATTAGTTTCATCAGATCCATTGGTTACAAATATTCGTGAATGGCCAAAACAGTCCAAGAAGAATCTGTCGGATGATGCTAAGAGTCTTTTAGCTGGTTAAGAACGTTGTCAGCTATCATAAAATAAATACAAATAATTAAAAATGAGTTTTGATCATACTTTTCTCTACCAGAAAATGACATAACTTAATTCGATTTAATGATTGCTTTTTTTAAAAATCGTGACAAAACAGTTACCAAACTATTCAATTTATAGACTTCGATGTGCAAAAAAATCATATTTTGTGGCAAGTACCATAGTTAAGAATATATACTGAAATCTGATATGACATGAAGTGCACCTTATCATTGCAAATGTCAAGGACAAGGATATTTGAAAAGAACATATCTCGCCTGCAGACGATCGCAGACGAGTAATTCAACCACGGTATGAAAGCTCTTGCCAAGTAGTTTAATGTGTAAGTAGTCTCATCTGGACCTTTATGCGCCTTTTGATGATAGACAAGTTGAAATTTTGTAATAAAAATCATGAAAAATGGCTCTATTTCATTAAACTGAAATGATAACAGTATAGTATGTTGGAGAAAGTTGTGTAGTTTTTAATGATGAAAAACTTTGTAGAACATGAAAAACTCATATAAATTGATGATATATGTGTTTTCATACAAAAACTGGTTTTGGGACACCCTTTTCAGAAAATACATTATGTTATGAATTACACTCAAGTTACGGGAATAGTATCTTCAGCAAATTTGTTTGAAATAACTTTCTGAACAACTTTGTCGAAGTGACTTAGCCCCTATGTTGGCTCTGAACTAAAATAATAGTTTTATCTCACTTTTAGGAGGATTAATCCCATAAATCAATTTTGCCAAAAGATGGCGTCTATCATTCTGAACAACTTTGCTGAAGATTGTACCTCAAAAACCATGTTCCTATCGGTTATCAATTAAGAGCGTGAAATTCTACTTTTGAACCACTGTGCACTGGTCGGGAAATTCATAAAGAAAATATTAAAAGACTTTGAAACTAACTTTCATATTTTTCAGATGGACTGGCTGATCATCATAATGACCTTGATTCCTTTTTCCTACCCAAAATTCATCCAAATTCATGATATCACAAATAACCCAGGCGCATTGACTCTCAGTACGGGAGAAGGCATGATTTTTGAAGGATATAATAGATTACTTCAAACAGTTGATTTAGAAAAATTCGGAGCTACAATAGAGATATTGGAAAGCCTAGTCTCAAAAATTAATAGTTCGACAGGAGATCTCTCTAATTTAATCGACTCGAAATTCAAAGAAATATTCAACACTTATAAAGCCCTTCTCCCAGGAACATCCAGGAATAAACGATCAATAGAAACATTATTAAGCGCTACAAAATTTATAACAAGCAATCTTGACGCAGAAGACTTACGGCAAATCAATTCCAATATAGACGCCATCAAAATATCTGATAACAAACTCATTGACCAAAATAATAAACAAATTGCCATAAACCAAGAATTCCAAAATCGTATGCAAACATTGTCAAATAGAATAAAGACCTACGAGAATGTCATTCAAAAATTGAACACACAAAAAGGATATTTGATTACAGAAAATTCTAAGATTTCAATACTTTTTCAGTTAGATACAGTGTTACAAACTCTAAGAACAATGGAAAATGGAATAGCGCTTGCCAAATTAAACATTGTTAACAGACAAATTTTAACTATTAATGAACTGACCACAATAGCTCATCAGCTTAAGCAAATTAAATTAGATAATCTAGAAGATGCTTACAATTATCTCTCAGTAACCGTACTCTACCACGACTATCATCTCATCATCAGCATCGATATACCCCAATTATCACCCACTATATATGAGCGGATCATCATCGAAGAACTACCAGTACGAAACAAAACCATCAAAATCAATCATCGAATTATTCTCGTGCATTCCAACGAAACAATAGCTGTTTTAGCAGATCCCGAACAAAGAACCAAAACTTATATTTATCGACGGAATCGATTACTGAATATTACTAACGATTTGTGCATTGTTCCATTAATCAAAGGACAAAATGGCAAATGCTCTTTTATAGAATCTCCGCCCACTACAGAATATAAACTCCTAACATTCGGAACAATAATAGTCAAATCTACACTGGAAAACGTAATAATGAGCAGTACCTGCGGAATAAACCAAAAGGAACTAAAAGGAAATTTCCTCATTATCTTTCACAATTGTTCAGTGATTATTCAGAATCGACTGTTCGAAAGCCTAGAACTAAAATTTAATAACCCGATTATTTCACCGCTCGAAACACATAGAATCGAGGAAACCCATCTTGAAAAGTATTACAATGTTTCAGATCTACACAAAATGCACATCAAAAATAGACAACGTATAAATTCGCTTGAAATCCACCACTTCTCGTCCATTGGAGTATTCCTCATCATAATTCTGATAACCCTATCTACATACAGCCAACGTAACCGGATAGCAACATTCTTCAGAAAACGCACGGGACGTGCTCATCTTGAGGAGAGAGTAGTTAACGCAACGATCAAGGAGGTAACCACCAAAGAAGCACCAACGCCAATTCCAGAGAATCCAGACGCTGCATCAGCAAATTACACCAGCACGAGATCATCAGTTCGTCTCCACGATACAAAGTGTTGGATCCCAGGAACGACGTTGCGACAACAGAGAGACACGGGAGATAGTAGTAAGCCTAGTTGTATTAGTGTAGAATAAAATAAGGTACTGAGATAAAATGATATTCATTCTTTAAGTGATTTTGCTAGAAGACAGTTCTTTCTTTTTAAAAACCGAATCTCTCGGATGTAATAGATAACTTATATATATATATATAGATATATATATATATATATATATATATATATATATATATATATATATATATATTTATATATATATATATATATATATATATATTTATATATATATATATATATATATATATATATATATATATATATATATATATATATATATATATATATATATATATATATATATATATATATATATATATATATATATATATATATATATATATATATATATATATATATATATATATATATATATATATATATATATATATATATATATATATATATATATATATATATATATATATATATATATATATATATATATATATATATATATATATATATATATATATATATATATATATATATATATATAGCAACAAATTCTGTCTGTTCTATTTATTCGAACGACGGTTGATTCCATTAAGAGCAAGCTTTATTGAAAATCCACATTCATTCGTTGCGTTGTTTAGTTGCTGTCGCTGGAGCTTGAGAAAAATTTTAAATACTTAAAAAACCTAAACTGTTCATAAAGAGGATCCCACATGATGCTAAGTACTCTTTTAATTTGTTTACGTTTTTTCTACTAATGCCCCTTTCTGCTCTCTTTTTTCAACAGGGATGTAAATAAGAATTTCGCCCGAATTTGAATACTATTTGTGTATTGGAAAGCCGCCATCGGATCACGAATGTTTCATCTGTTTATGACACTCTAAAACAAAATCTAAAGTATCGTCTCCATACAGAACATCATCCACATCCACATAAAAGCCATTCATTACGGTAAGCGCTCCCATTGGATATTTGTTTATTTCATCCTCGGTCAACTATTTTAGACACCGCGTTGCCAAGAATGCTCTTCATGCTTCCCTTCGACTTGCTTTTAGTATCCAAGACGTTGATATTCTGTAATAAAATCAACATGTTGTTCTCAGAGATCCGAATTTCGCTACAGGTGATGTTCTAAAAGATAAAATCGCTTTAAGGCTAATGCACGACAATCAAATATATCAATCACATTTTCTTTTAGTGGCAGTTGTACACGGAACGACCGAAATTAGCTCTGCGCCTAATTCGTATTACTGTTTTTGAATTAGTTGATTTTAACAACAAAATTTCCAAAATAACTATAAAATTAGTTAAAATTGAGAATTTACTTTGCTGAAAAAAATCTTATTTTTAGAGAATGTGTTTAGTTGGTGAATAACCTGGACACAAACCAGCAATATTTCAATCCAACACGAAATTCTCATTGACAACTAATTTTGTTATTAAAATCAGAAAATTTGTTTCTATTTATCTATCACCATCATTACAGAAGGACAGCACAAAAAAACCAAAACTGAAATGGGTATTATTAACAAGTTTATTAGCCAAAAACTCATGAGAAGTGTCAAAGCAAAACAATCCATTAAAAAGCTAAAAAGGACAGTCTTATTGAAACTGCTTGAACATTGTTTTGATGTTTTTCGCATGTGTTCGATATATCTTTATTTAAATTTCTAAACCGATATGTAAAAATGTCGTAAACTGTTAGTGGAAATCGTATTTATTCAGAATTTGTGCGCACTTGAAGCGATTGTGCCTAATAATGCTTTTACGCGGAACAGTGAAGTGAATTTCGAATGTTTCACTCTAATTGTGATGAAGTTTTTTTGTATCTTCAAACCTTCCGAGCTGCGCCGTCCGGTGTACTATTTGTATTCGGTTTTTGTTTTCCGAGTGCTCAAAGTTTTCAGTGAGAATGAAGAAACAGTGATTTAGAAGAAAAAAAATCAAAAAGATGTTTACGTTTCGTTTATGTCTTTTTCTCCAACACAACATCGTATTTATACCTGCCAATATAGAAAAGACAACCGCGTCTGAATTTTTTTCGGCAGTAGTGTGCCATCTAGTGGCTAGTAGTCATTAAGGTGTTACCGTTTCGGTGACAGGGCGCCATATAGCTGCAGATTGCAGAAGCCAATTCAACCATTCATATTGGTTGAAAACAACATTATATTTCTTTAATTCAACTAAAAAATTAGTTGACTGGATATGAAGTGTGCCTTAGCTAAGAAATGACAGTACGTTTAATTTGTGAATTCAACTAAAAAATATAGTCATTTCAACAAATATTTTATTATTATTAAGGGAATGAGAATAAAAAATCTAAATCAGCAAAAGTAAGATTTTTTTAGTTGTCTCAAAAAATAACTAACTAAAATCAGCAAATCAACTAAATTTTTCGCGAAAATGCTGATTTCGGTCGTTCCGTGTAGTAAATACAAATAATAATACCCCTAAGTCTCATACAAACGAATCACCAATGTTTGGTTCACAGCATAAACAAGTAAACCTAGCCAATCTCCCTTTCATTGCGATAGTTAGGAAATGTAAAAGGAGATAGTTTTTGGCAACGCTTTTTGCTAGTTTGTTTAGATTTATCATTGCTGTTCTTTATTTTTCACACCTCGAAGATCAACTGATCGTTTCCGCATAGTGAGACAACATTTGCAATTCACATTGGCGGCATTGCCTACATACGAGGTCTGTTAAAAAAGTACCCGGAATTCTCATTTTTCTAAAAAAATATTTATTTATTCGTCTACATCTATATGGTCCTCTTCAAAGCAATCCCCCCTAGATATAATACACTTATGCCAGCGTTTTTCCAGTCTTCGAAACACCCCTGATAGTCACTTTTTGTAATGCTCTGTAGCACTCTCAGCCTTTATCTCTTCAATCGATGAAAAACGCTGTCCTTTCATGGGTCTCTTCAACTTTGGGAACAGGAAAAAATCACACGGAGCGATATCTGGTGAATAAGGAGGTTGGGGCATGATTAAAGTCTTGTTTTTAGCCAAGTTTTTTTTATCAAAATTCAGCAGTTTTGGAACGAATTTTGCTGCCACTCGTTTCATGCCCAAAACATTTGAAAAAATATGATGGCATGAGTCAACTGATATGCCAACTTCATCAGCAACTTCTCTAATAGTGATTCGGCGATCATCCATAATCATTTTTTCCACTTTTCCCACATTTTCATCGATTATTGACGTGCTGGGTCGACCGGAGCGTTCGTCGTCTTCAACGTCTTCGCGGCCATCTTGGAAACGCTTATACCACTCGTAAATACTTTTTTTTTTCATAGCAGACTCACCGTAGGCTCTCTGTAACATTTCGCACACTTGGTTACACTTTATTTCATTTTTCACGCAAAATTTAATACAAATTCTTTGACTCTTCAATTCTTCCATTGTTTAAACTAACAAAAATCGCCGAGCTCAAAAAAACACGTCTACACCAGCCGCTACAAGACAGATTGTAAACAATGAATACAGCTGAAAATTTCACCATACATTAGGGACATATGTACCAACACAATAAAAAAAATTGACCACCGGACTCTCCAGACGCGCGCAATTAAAAAATTCCGGGAACTTTTTGAACAGACCTCGTACATGGCTCATCCCAGGAGCAGTTGGGACTTCGATCTTGATTTTTTTATCAGTCTTACCTTCCCGTTTACCGTTAACAGTAGCAACCGAAACGGGAAGAGAAGAGATAGTAGCCTTCAGTTTAGCGTTGTACGGTTTGGATTTATCATCTGAATAAAAAAACGACAATGTTTGATTTGTTGCGCATATAGAAAATCGATTAGTTCACTTACAATTCATCATTTTTCTGAAACGTAGCACAACCGAGTAGTTATAATGCATACTACTACTCGGTTCTGCTACGTAGTTCGTAATATCACCGTCTCGACTCGACTCTTCCTACTTTGCTTGTGAATTTGTTTTCGTATTTTTCACTATAATAAACAGTAACCCTTCAGCGTTGCTAGTTTTAAACAAAACTCTTTAAAGTACATTGTCACTCTGACAGTGTATCATGACTGTGTCCCGCACGATGCAAAATATGTTTTTTTGTTTATTCTTGAAAATTATTCCGTATTATAATTTGTATTTGGTTGTACTATAAATCTACCGGATGAAGACCGCTTACGAGTTTCAAGGAAATGTTCTTAACATTCTCGATCTTAATAAGACATATTTGAGATTTGTACGACGTCTTTGTTATCCCAAAAACGCTAACTAGCATCGTGAACGTCTTGAACTGTAACTTGATGAGAGAACACACGTAGGGACTTCTTTGCTGATATTCGAAACTCTCCGGAGTCACTGTTTCCAACAAGCAAGTCAAGCTCTTGTGGATTGTTGAAACTCGAATCCGCTAATTGCAGTTAAGGGGGTATGTCCCAGTTACTAGTATCGATAATTGAATTTGGCATTGTACCTGTTATTGTAGGTGTCACAATACATTCAGGTTGGTGGCTTCGTTGTTTACACCGGTAACGATTATATTATTCGAATAAGTTTTAATTTCTGCCATTCCTTGGGAAACTAAAATACCCATAATTGTCATGATCGTCGATGATGTTCACTACAGCGTTTAAGAGCACAACGCTCCGTCTGGGATTCAATTCGTTGATTGAGCATGTAATTGCAACTTTGTTGTTGAGGGTTCTGATTGTAACGTACAGTCATTTAATAATTGGCGGGACTCTAGATACGATTCAATTGTCAATTTTCTCATCGACAATAATGCTTCGATGTGATTATCGATAATTACTCGTGGATTTTTGTATCGTTCGTTTAGAATCTCCCATGCGTGAGCGTAGTTGTGTTCAGTTACGGTTTCTCTTTAGAGACAATTGGAGCAAGCTTTTAGTAGTTGCTGATGTAAAATTACTTGCGCTGGACCTGACTCAGTTATTTTCTTTGCAACCATGATAAAAGTTTCAATATTTATCAACACTTCGGGATAAATTCCCTAAAAAACGCGTAATTTTCATCATGTTTGTCCATTTCATGGAAAGAATGGCCGTTAGCTTGTTGTGGAAAAGGCAGTAGAAGCATCTTCGACACATTTCGAGTACACGTTCAACTGAGGAAGCGGTGTTCTGCTATTCTTCATCGTGCTTGCGATGAACATTCAATATTTGCCTGTGCCTGAGATTTTTGTCGAAGAAGCGCGGTAACCTTTGCTTCCTTTGTCCTTCATTCAAACCCATGGAAACTTTCACCTTCACTGGATTCATGATCAATGGCGGGATGAGTTTTCAGACTGTCTGTCAGTGGCATTTTTTATACTGTGCACTTATTCAGTTGTTGTTAAATGTTGACTTTTTTTGGTTTTTCTTTCTAGTTCACCTTTCCTACACTCAATCAGTAGCACAGTTTAGGAATTGATAATCAAACGACGATCCGGTTCCGAATGACGAAACGAGCAGCTGACTGAAAAACCAAAGATGGAGAAATAGAGTCTCCGAACGCTCTGCCATCAATGAATCTAGCAGAGTGCCTGGTTACGTTTGCTTCGTCACTGATATTCGAAGACAACTCTTTGGACGCGGCTTCCTATGCAGTTTTTACGCGGCCTTTTTCCGAAGTTACGCGGTTTTTCTTTAGGCAGATTTCCGAAACAATACTGTTTTCTTGTTTTGTATTAGACATGCATTAAACGTCGAAATTTTATAATTTCTTCAAATAAATTTTTTTAAGATTGCACCAGATCTAGACGTTACATGCATTTTAAGACATTTGGCATAAAAAATTTTCTTTAATTTTTTTTTTTTCGATTACACCATATTTTAACCTATCATGCATTTCTATGATATTTGTTATCAACAAAAAATTATTGATTTCGGAAAACTCAAAACTGTTTTTAAGTCCCAAATTCGATTTAAAAAAAAGTACGGATGTCTAATGTCAGAGAAATAACAGGATATCTTGAATACGAATAAAACTGACACTCTTTCTTTACACTTCCGTGTATCAATTAGTTGATCGATTGTGTGAGTTGTGCAAGCTTTCCCAAGCAAGCTTTTCATTACTAGAATTTGAAACAATAAACCTAAACTAAAGTACAGATTAGTTACATTAAACATTCTGACATACAATTAAATATCACTAAACAGTGATAAATAATAGTGGTTCTGAAAAAAACCTTTCATGAAGGCGTTCGTAATGAAGAGTGACAAGTTGAGGTCGAATCTATTCTGAATCGGTGCTATGCAGTTTGTATATCAAATCAGCAGAAAATTGTACTACAAACTACAACTGGTTGAAAATGGGCCGTATACAGTATAGTGAAGGAAAATTTCGCGTAATTCTTTAGGTATACAATTATGGTCCTAAATAACAACATACAGAATTTTGATGTCGATTACTTCATTTTAGATTTGAATATTTAAGTGAAAGAAATTTTCAAAAGCCTGCATGGGATTAATTACTGGCATTCAGAAAGACCAAATTATGTAATGAATCCAGTTTTGAGCCTAGTTTCAACGTTGTTGAACTGAAATTCGAGTCATTTTTGAACCTGGTTTTGTATTAGGTTTGCTCAAACCCCCGTTGCTAGGCGCGAACCCAACACAGTTTCGTGAAAAGTGTTTGTTTGATGTAACTACCCTGGGACAGTTTCGGGTTTCTCGAACGAAACGACATAAGATATTAAAAACTGTTTGAATATTAACGATATTGAACACTGTGGCGAATTTCGCACTGCGAAAATAGCATAAAGCTTATCAAATTATTCCAGATTTGCCCTACACTGATGGTTTCAATTACCGATTTGTAAAGAAGCAATCATACAATCGTTATAGTTATTTAGATAACATTTGGAGTCATTAGAAGGGTTTTGCATAATGTTCTAAATTGTTGTCAATTTTTCGTTGTATTTTTCTCCACTGTAAACGACCAGCAGCAGGATGCTGCAATCGATCTTCTTTGAAGAGAAACTGGCTGTGCGACCTGAGCGTTTGAGGTTTGAGGTTTTGTTCAAATGAGAACACTAGAAGAAATGAGCGATTTTCAATGAAAGTTTACCTTTTACACTCGCTCAGTAGATAATTGGAACTGATATGTGCTTGACTACCTCAAAACCATCGTCCGGATGCGAAAAAGGCAAGCAATTTGCCCCATTATCTCCAAATGTTATAGAAAACTTGGTTTTTCAGTTATTCATGGTTATCTCACGCTGTTGAAAATTTAATCACAAATTCCTGATCATATTTCCGATAGCTTGAAGAAAAAATTATGTTGTTGGGTTAAGTTCGCTATAAAGTTCTGCCCATTCTTGTACAAGGTAAATTTGGAAAATGTGCCCCATAGTAAAGTAAGCCGAAATTCACGACAAAATATGGAGATAACACCTGTTCCATTCAAAAGTGTATATTCGCAACCATCGTTGGAATCACTACAACATAGAACATGCAGATAAACATGTTGCATCGCGTTGCATCATGTTTTGACCGTCTTGTTCGCGTCTTGCTCATCTACCACATCACGCATGTCAAAGGGGGCTACTTCGCTATCAATCCTAGTTTGAGGATCACAAAGAGCAACTTCGAATTATTTAAGTTTAAAATTTAGCGTCATTTACGCCAAATCAAAAGAAGTAGATTAACGAAGGATTATTCAATCAAGTAGTCAACGTTTCTGGAGGTCAAATTCCAAAAAGTTTTTTTCGAATATCAGTGACGAGGCAAACGTAACCAGGCACTCTGCTAGATTCGTTGATGACAGAGCGTTCGGAAACTCTGTTTCTTCACCTTCGGTCACTCTCTAAGTTCTTCAGTCCGGCGCTCGTTCCGTCATTCGGAGCAATGGTCCTCAGTGTAGTTAGCAGTGTAGTTAAATATTTACTTCCTGAGTGGGAGATCTTTTGACCGTCATCGTCAAACGATCTACATCATCATAAGAATCAAAAGCCATAAATATGACGAGCAGTGAATCCGTAGAATCAGTAGTTTGGAAATTTTCTATAAAATCCAGAGGATGATATACGTTGATATACACTAAGGTCTCTTTCTACACGGGGGTTACGTACCCTGTTGAAAAAATCCGTGTAAAATAAAACCGTGTTAATTGCGGAAACCGTGCAAAAAATACCCGCGTGGAAAATTTGACGTAATAATTCCAAAAACCGTAGATTTGAGTATTTGTTTGTTTTGTTTTTGATAAAACGTAACTGTTTTTTCACAATAAAAACGAAAATCTAAAAATCAGCCTGGGGTTACGATAAGGTCTAGCCATACTTGATAAAACACATTGGATAACAAATTAAAATTAGAACACTCAAGAAACACGTTGTAGGTACGATAAGTAAATTAATCTAAATGGCTCATGCCTTCTGTTTAATGAATTCGGTTTTCAAAAAACCGATAATACGTACAATTTAGAAAGATCGACTAAAGAAGTGCTTATAATACCACCCATAAACACTTTCACTACAAATAAAGTTTGAATAAGTTCTTTTCAATTCCGAAGCTGCGATGTATAGTAAACATTAACGATCTTAATAGTCATTTTTTTAATTAAACTGAGTGGGAGACATGGGTATTGGATGAAGATCTATGCACGAAGCGACCGAATTAAAGGGGAAGAATTCATAGAGATGAATATGAATCAAATTAGAAAAGGTATTACTATGTGTCATGCTGAAGCAACTCATTTCATCGGCGTAAATCATAATACTACTAGAGTTAAATCATTCAAATGGGTATAAAATACTGTACTGCTCGACATGATGAAGAGTTGAAGAAATTAGTCAACCACAACTGAGCGGAAGAGACGTTGTCGTGTAATTTACAACAGGGTTTGAAGATCTGAAGACTGTTTAATCATTTAATGGGACAACAGTCAATGATCTCGTGAATTGTTGAGTGAATGATTTTAGTTAACTTTCAAACTTTAAAATAGCTCTCACAATCGTTTTCTTACAGACAACTTGTTCCCATTTAGAAATTTTTTTCTCAAAAAACAAATGATAGTGACGATTTATTAATTTTTAGTTGGTTTGACGTAAAACCGCCATAACTAAGTTCAGTTTTGCAATGACTGAGCGGAAACATATATTGAAGGAGCCAAATGAATGAAAAACTAACAAAAAGATGATTTATTGGAAAAAGATACGCTCAGAGACAGGCAAGATTCAGAGTGGCGAAATGGTAGCGCGTATGCCCGGAATGCATAAGAACGCAGGTTCGAGTCCTGTCTCTGAGCGTATCTTTTTCCATTAAATCATCTTTTCTGTTAGTTTTTCATTCATTTGGCTTCTCCAATATATGTTTCCGCTTAGTCATTGCAAAACTGAAATGATAGTGCTTTTTAAACTCTCATCAGAAACCGTGTTAATTGCGAAAACCGTGTAAATAAAAACCATGTTAATTCCGGAATCCGTGTAAAAAAGCCGTGTATAAAATAACCGTACGAAAAAATATTTCAATAATGAAGGCTTTAAACTTTTATAAACCACCAAAACCCCCAGCAAAGTGGCTTTAACGTTCACGGAATTTGACTGGTCGTTTGAATCTTACTTAAAACTGTGTGATGGTAGATGTTTCGAGATGAAAACAAATGCATTCCAAGGCGGCATCCGACTTAGCGTTCATTGTTATGAATAAGTTGTCAAAAAGTCTAATGTTAATTTTTAGTTTTCTGATTTCGTGATTACTGATTACTGATTAGAATATTACTTACAAACATATCCTATATCTACAAATTATCATAGAAGATAACATGACTTAAAATAAATGTTGACGTACTACTATGTGCAATGCATTTCAATTACATGTAGCTTTTACCAATATTTCAAGTAACAATTGTTTATCTACTAGGTGGATGTGGTATGAACACTCACTACATTTCATGTATGAATCACGTAACTTTGTCTGGATTATACCTTAAATAGTTTTTAAACGCCAGTCCATTAACCTCTTGAATCAAATTGTTTATTTTCCGAAAAAGCTGTAATGTACTAAAGAAATTCTTCTCATTATCATGTAAACATATTTATGTGAAGTACAGATGGTTGGGTACAAATTTTTATATCCGAACCCAACCCGTAAACGATAAAAAATAAAAATGTTTACGCGTACCCGAAAGAGCAGTAAAATTTTTTATCCTTAAAAAGGCTGTCTTAAAAGGCTTATCAGATGATCAAAGTACTGATGAAATTAAAAATGAACTAAATAAATTGCTCGGTTTTTGCCTCTTCCCAAGTAGTATTTATGAAAAAAAGCGAATGATACTTCTAAACCACGCTTTGGAATGTTCCATGAACTTTACCTAATACACTTCAATCGAAGTGATGTAAACAATTTGAAAACTTTATAAAAAGTACGTTTCATTTTCCATATTTAAATTCATTGGGAGCATTATAAACGGCATAATGACATTGCAAACTTAACGCAAAAATGTAGTCGTTGCCAAGGTTTCGGCTATGGTACCAAAAACTGTTATATGGACATACGGTGGTAAGTCGCATTTAAAAGACGTCTGTCCAATGAATGAAACAACTGATAAATTTTCATGTTCTAATTGTGATGGACATCATAAACCCAATTATTTTAAATGTTCTGTCAGGGAAAAAACTTCAAGGATCAGCCCATGGGCTTGCTCGAGCCATTCATGTGGAACAAGGCAACCAAAATTTCTAACGATCAGCAGATCAAACAGTTCAATCAATCGTCACACTTTTGAACCCGCAATTACACGAGAGTCTGCTTAGATTGATTTTCATAAGAAACCAAAACCGACTACGTGAACCCAGAATACAGACTCTGTTTGTCTTGATTTGTATTTGTTTTATAGCCGACTAAATTACATGAATATCCCAAATGTATGCAATTATATCTTTGTACATACTTGTGATACGAGTTTCGACATTCAAGCTTCCCTACGCCAAGCTTGTGTTCCAGTTTTGTATGCACGCAGTTATTTTAATAGCGTTAATTTTCTCTACTATTACAACCATTCTGCGATTTCGGTTGAAGCAATAAACTTTTTCTCATTATTAATCAAGTTCATCTCACATAAATTAGAAATTCATCTTAAACACTCAAAATTTACCCTGGGGTAATTGCAAGTTTCTCAGTCGAAAACGACATAACATGGAATTTCGCATGACACAAGATCAGAGCTAACCAATTAAGGGCTGAGGCCACTAGGTCGCGTAAAACCTCGTGGCTTGCTCTGCGTATTACGTTTCCCTCAATGCTCTCTCGCAAATGTGCAAAATAACTCTCGATGTGGCCGAGTGGCCACAAAAGGTTTTTGGTTACAAGTTTGACTACATCACATAAAATCCAATAAAGCTACCGCTTGTTTGGCAGCCTTGCTGAGCCGATTTTATTTCTCTGTCATGTTTCGTTACGTTACCAGGATACAAGAGCACAAAAAAAAGGTGCCGCCATTGAAATGGACTCACCTTTACAAAAATAACATAACTTAATTTTTATCGCGACAACATATATGTGTTTATGCACTAATCGCATCTAAACTAAATTATCTAGACATTGTCAGGATAGATTTTTTATCAAAGCTTTTGAGAGCGAGATATTCGATGAACTAGTTGAAAGACGGCGTTTTCAGCTATGCAATTCTTCACTCAGAATAAAGACTTTCCCGACCGCTAAAGTCAATGGATCGTTCTTAAATTTTCACAGAACAATCTAAACTAATTTTCTAAGAGATTGTCAGTTGGGTTTTTTGATAATCGTTACCGTTTCTGAGAAAATCAGATTTGAAGCGTGAAAGTCACATTAAAACACATTAAAACAGCCCTCTAAGTCACATTAAAACACACTGGCCTCAGCCCTTCAAGCTTCAAATCGTTTATAGCACTTTCTGTTTTGCTGTCTAGCAACAACCTACCTCTGCGAGCTACACGCAGGACTGAAACGTGAGCTATAATTTCGCACATATTTATGAATTCGCGTTCTTCAAACAGCTTCGCTTTTGCATCAAATGACCTATCAGAGCGATGCTTACCCATTGATATATTGCTTACTCCTTCAAAACCGTCGTCTACATCAGGGAAATCCGGTATACCGGAGTCTTTTAGCAGACAAATAGAACACTGCTAGCTAGTATTCAACACTTCAATGATACATGATTGAAAATACATGGGTATGAACATTCAAATCAATAGGTAGCAATATTTAAAAATCAATTGATGAAATAATATCACTGATTGAAACTAAACTGATTGAACTGTAAGTGTTCAAAAACTGACCACATTATCACTTGTATTTAGCCTTCAATTTTAAATTTGCACTATATAGAAAACAAAGATGTGTTCCACATCAAAATTTTAAACGCTTGCTCGCTTAGTCAAATCAATGACCTTAAACTTACAGAATATACCTGAAAATAACAAAAACGTTACAAATGCCACGCCTAAGTCTGCTAAGGCACTTATTTCTTCGAATATAAAACAAAAAAAGGTACGCCTTCAAATTCGTCTTCTAACGGAAACAATTTATTGATAGGTAGATCAGTTACGTCATCATTCTTTTCTAATGACAGTTACGTTAGCGTAACAGGTAGAGATCTACCAAATAGTATTCCTTCAATGCCATTCGGTTCCTTAAACGAAGTCGATTTAGGCGATATAACGAAAATAGAATGATCTATCTACAAGATCAATTTTTACATATGATCATCCGAATCCATTCGACTTCATCACTTTTTGAAACATTGAAGTTGGATGGCAAGTTTCAAATAATACTATAATGAATTCAAAATTTAACAATGATGTTAAATAATTATTTTAATATTTTAAATTTGAACGCTCGATCTATAAAATCGAGTGAAGATGACTTTTATATTTTTTTTCAAAATTCGCAAAATTCATATTGCTATTGTGACAGAAACATTTCTTAAACCAATCCACATTATGTGGATCATCGATTTGACAGGTTTGCTGCAATGGGTGGAGGAGTTACCATTTCTGTCCAACGGCAAATTAAACATCGAATTTTACCTTCTTTAAATACTAGAGTTATTGAAAGCTTGGGAATCGAAATTGAAACCATTCATGGGATTTATTTGATCGTTGGATCATATTTGCCATTCCAATGCACTAGTGAACAATTAAATTTCTTTAAAGGCGATTTGCAAAAACTCACGAGATATCGACCGAATTTTTTCGTGATAGGGGACTTAAATGCAAAGCATGTCCAGAGGAATTGTAGGCAAAAAAACAGTAATGGTAAAATACTTCATAATCCGCTCGCTGCTGATTACTTTACAGTTCTTTATCCCAGTAATCCGACTTGTTTCTGTTCCGTGAAAAAATCCTCTACAATTGATCTGGTTTTAACAGATCAAAGCAGGCATGCAAAAACACGGATCCGTTCTGCACGGTACTCACCTTCACTCGTGCCCGTGTTGAAAAACACACACACGTAGTAGAAAAAGCACCCGTAGCGGTGATCGTGTAATTGTCAAACACCGGTGCTTGGTTTTTCGGGCAACACTGAAGTCGAGTATTAGTGACTTCGGCAAACACCGAAGCCTTCGTTTTTAGTTCCATGGAAATTTGTGGCATCGGTGACTAACAAACCGCTGTAGGGCGGCTATAAACGCTGCTGATGTCAAATCAGATACAAGCTCTAAATGAACGGATTTAAGCGTAATCCACACCAGTAATTTCTAATGGAGCAGAAGGAGTAATTATGTATTGGGGTAGATTACCTATGTAACTCCTTCTTTTGCACGAATAATATCGTCTAGTAATATTTGCTCTTGAACGATAATTACGACCATATGTAATGACGTTCTGAGTTCTGCTACGGTGGGAGAGTCATTTAATGTTCGATTAGTTGGATTCTTAATGCGACAACTGTGTATAAAGCGTCGAACGTATGCGAAGATACGCTGCAGTTTGCGGAACGAACTATATTTTCAAACATCGGTAGATCATCTTGATTGTACAATGTCATTACCATCCCTAAAGCAGGTTTAATGTCTGGAAAGTTGCAATCAGGAACATCGATTGAATATGGTGGTGAATATTCATGTAGTTTCAAAAATTGCGGTCCTTCCCAATACAAGCTATTTCTTTTAGAAAAAAGAGTCATAATTAACGCCATAATAAAGTAACATACTCCGTACAGCAAAATGATGGTTTCAAATGATCCCTATAAGTGTTCCATGTATTATTTTTTCGAAAAATAATAAACAAGAAAACTAAAGTCAAAAAGATAGTTTCCGATCGACTATTTAAATTCATTTATTTCCAAAAATACTGACTCGATTGATATAATTCTCGCATCGTAGATGAATCATGAAACAATTGTGGAAGCCAGTTTTTAATATATTAGGTCAAAATTGTCTCACGTATTATCAAAGACTAAATATTTTGCTAGTTCTAAACGTCTATTTTTTTTATTTTTTACAATGTCAAAATGGAATCTGAAGTTATCAACTAAATTGTTCATAATATCTTTGAGGTTAAGCAATTTCATGACATACTAGTTCGGAACAACGGCATTACACTGCATCTTATACACTCTATCATTCAAGTTCAATCGAATCAGTCTTTTTGGAAATAAATTATTACGAATCGTTAAGGTGATCATGGAATCGAACCACAAATGGCAACCAAGAAACCACCTACCCTCCCACTCCACCTTCCGCTATTTTGCCTGCTCTAGATGTAAACAAACCATGAAGCACATTTTTTCTACGCGTAGGGGTAAATATGTTGCGTAGAATTGCTACTGCAATTTGGTGACATAATCACTCATCGTATTGATATATGTTTACGATGAATTGTGAAAAACCTTTTTTTCGGACCTTCATTAGAAGGTTTCTTCTTAGAATGTTATTATTTTTCACTCACCTCAACTGTTGTTTATAGCTCTGTGAACTTATCCTCTGATCTAAACATTTTATTATAAAACCTTTGAATAATTCATAGTTCTGGTTTTGAAATTTTTCTGAAAATCCACGATAAAAAGTTTGCCGGCCTGCTTTAGTATTGGTAATACCACCCTTTTATATTGGCAGTGATGCCATACATAATCAGAGAAAAAAAATGGCATAATTTTCAATTAGTCGCACATTGATATAGTTAAAATTACGGATCAAAACTACTTTCGTACGTCACCATCTAAAATTTTATTATTAAAAAAAAAACGATAACATTTCCCTTTCTTCCATTTCAAACATTCCTTCCACTTCAAGTTATCCGCCACCCTGTTGCCTTATTTACCGTCGCCATGGAATGCAAAATATAAACAAACAGTTCAAGTATTGCAATCTTTTCATAATGTCTCGTCTATCTAAGAAGAGGAAAGCAGCGCTCATTCGCAAAAAGCAATAGAAAAATAGATGGAATACGTTGATAGTGTGTTTTGGGTAGTGAGTATGTGCAGGACTCATCAGCTCAAACAGAGGAAGAACTTCCAGAAGTGCCGGTTCAAAACAATACCACAGGATTTTTGAAAATGTACTGGATCCAATAATTTGGTACCAATAGGTAAAGTTCTAAAATATTTTCGTCAATATATGAAATTATATCTTCAAATTTGCATGATAAATCTTTTTAGAGCAAATAGCCGTCATCAAGCCCTCTCGTGCCGATTTATCATCAAGTCCTCTCGTCAAGTGCCACTTGACTGTTTACTGGGCGAGATTGTTTTCCTATCCGAAAACGATGATGTTGTCGACAAAATGGAAAATGCAGAATTTGTTGGTTTGTATTTTTTGAACTTGGGAGCTTCATAATCAAAAAATAAAATTAATATAAAAAGCCATTGCAAAAGAGTTTGTTATAAATTCGTGTTATTATACTTCATTCATCAATGTAACAGCTTCCTTTTTACTTTGTAATGTAAGAAATATGCCAAGAACCAAGCGAAGGCAAACAGTAAACTATCTACTTTGGCAAAATCATTATATTTTTTTGGTCGCATGATTGCAATTTGATGACTCCAGAATGAGTATGCAGATGAGATAAGTCCACTCAGTTCGGCTAGGTGATTTGAATAGTTTCAATGTTTACATTTTGTTCTTTCAACTGTATTCCTTTCAGCACACAAATATTATTATTTCATTCCTCTCTACTCACAAATACTATTACTATATGAAAAAGCATTGTTTCACCAATACTTTTACATTTATTTTCCTTGGCTTCTGTCCACTGTCACCTTAAGGATCAAGAGTTAACCAAGTTAACTTGTGTTGGTAGTTTGTGTATTACGTACATTTTATTTGGTACGTATGTCATAGATCTGCGTATTCATATATGCAGTGCACCGAGTTTATCAAAGCGGATTGCACGATTGAGTTTCAAACAATCTTTTCTCATAATAATTTTCTCTCAAATGAATGTTAAGCCTGACATCTTGGATGAAATATCAGTTTTGATGAATTTTTCACCAAAATTTGATGGAAAATTGCTTACGTTTTATGAATGTAGATTCTAACTCCCAAATAAAAAAGTTAGCATCACTGCTTCAATGCATTTGTATTAGATTGGGCTACACAAAATAAACAAAACTAAATATTTTCAGTTACAATAAAAGTAAATAAATAGTTTTACTTTTTTGCGGGTTTACTTATAGAAGGTATGTAAAACTTTATATTGCAATAATTTCTGCAAGAGGAAATCCATATAGGAATGTGTTTGTTGCTAATCAAATGTGTCAGTGGAAGTAAGCTGAAGCTGAAATATTTTTTCTCGAGCAGTTTTAAGGAAAACGGAAGAGTTTTAGACTAAGATTTTTGCTTTTCCTGAATTGCATTTTTAAGTAGTATGAACCGATTGGTTTATTTTCCAACCACATGGATGATTTATTGAGTAAAACCAGGAAAAGAAGGGCCGGAATTTGTTTTTACGCACACATTGTTGGCATTACTTATACGCTTGCAAAGAGTCTTGCTGCTTAAGCGAAAGATCTATTTTCGGCTGCAGTTTTTTTGTTTATCATTTTTAGAAGGTGATTTTTTTAGGTGCATGAGGCACCCATGAACATATGAAACCATCATTTTGTTGAAGTTAGTAAGTTCATACGTTTCGGTGTTTAAGAATTATATGACATAAATTTTTGTAAGGCAATTTAGATGCGTCAAAAAACACTCTTTCGGATTTCTCTTCAATGGAAAGTATTCTGACCTTTCGGTGTTTCAATTCTCATGACATTATTTCAATGACCGTCGTTTTAAGCGGCTATTTGAGATTCCAATCACTCATTACCCTGTAATGTCCAAGCTGAAAATCAGATCGAATTTGAAACTAAACGAGTGACATCGATTGAAAATTCCGTGAGATGTCGAAGTAAGCTAAACTTTAGAGTTTACGGTAATTTAAGGTACTTCTAGAGCCGGTATTCAGGAACCAGCAAAACCCAAACCGATTCGTGACGAATAAATTGCAATAGTTTTGAGTCCAACTTCAAAGCTTTTCGGGATTGTTATCTTCTATATCGGTTTGAATTTTAAAAATTCATCATCCTGTAATTCCAGAATCGGAAGTCAGAATTGAATAAAATTAATTAATTTCGTCTTTGTCGATTTAAATTTTTTGAGAAAACGATTGAGCTTTGAGAAACGATTTGATACTGGAACCGGAATCCGAAAATCGGTGTAGCCGAAGTCAGATAAATTCATCTGAGTAGCTGTATAGTTTACATTTGTTTCAAAATATTTGAAAATCAGTGTAGACATCTTAGAGAAATCGTAGTGCGAATTAGGGTAGCGCTTCGCCGTGGTCAGGTCGAAGCAAGACAACTCATTGCTTCCTCTTGCTTTGTCGCCGAAATTTCACCCTAAATTGCACAATTTCTAAAATACCAACCCGATTCACGAAAAATCAAAAACATACGATTGTAGGTAAATGATTTTACTATGCATTTGGCGAAAAATATCAGTTAGAAAGCTTTTCTTTCGCGAGATTTCGTGCGAGTTTTGTTAAAATTTGGTTTTCTTTTTTCCTTTTCTCGCTATAAACAACTCGCATATGTAGGGATGTGCTACGTTCTCAACAAAGCGTCAAAGCTAGTAGCGATGAAAATCATTACTGATTTCTGGTTCTACTGAAACATGAATAGAAATTATTTTACAAAGTAGTAACACTTACTTACATTTTCTACTCATCTATATTCAACGTTTACGCAGAGAGAACGGACAACGAAAACAAAAGAAATGTTGTTAGCGTTTTCCGCATGTAGCATTTTGCACACCCCAATTCATGCGTTGACATTGTGTGCGTGCGAAAGAATAAGGAAAAACTCATTTATTTTTATAACTCGCACGAAATCTTTCGATAAATATGTTTATCAGGCACAATTTATATACGAATCGATAGAAAAATTAATTATCTAGAATCGTATGTTCTTGGAATTTCCGTTTTCTTCCCCGTTTTCTCACAATTTTGGGTAAAGTGCTTGAAACCCCGGGATAGGCAGCGAACTCCCGTGACCACGGCGAAGCGCTACCTTAAATCCGAATTGAAAACTGAATACCACTAAAACTGAAATAAGTTTATTTGGTTATCGACTATCCAAATCTGCGAACCCGATAAACCTGATTAATTTATGTGATATGGTCATTTTTATACTAATCACCCTGTATCCCATAAACCGGAAGTTGGATCTGACTGAAAAGTACGATATTTTATAGGATCTTAAAACTTTTCATTTGAATCTTTTATGGTTCCTAGATTTCATTTAAATCTTAGATCGGTTTAGCCATCTACGAGAAAAATGAGTAACACTATTTTAATTTCGTTTCACATATCATCCTATAGTTCCGGAACCAGAGGTCGGAACCAACATAATTCAGGAACCTTTTTTATTTAAATACGACTTTTCATATGAATCTGAGTTAGTAGAAAACGGTTGAGTCATCTCCGAAACAAATTGAGTGAAATTATTTGTCACACACCCATTTCCTGATCTCGACGAACTGATTCGAATGGTATATGGGTGTTATGTTCTTCCAGCATTTATTGCTATAAGTCGTTTAAATCGATATAATTATGGAGTTGGTTTCAACCCGAAAATGCAGCCATCATCTAGTTTACATATGTCATATTCGAACGATTATATTGCCAAAAACGAACCGTGCTAAAATTGGTCCGAGCAAAATGTCATGAAAAAGGATGCTGTACACAATCATTTGGTACTTAGAAACAATTGTATGTAACAGTACAAAAAATCGTGTTTCATGTTGCTCCCAAGCATTGCTTTGTCATACATCGCTCAAAACTCCTACTGCTGGAATAGGGGAATAGTCGCTTACACAAAAATTTCGATATCTCCGTTGAATATGAACCGATTTCAACAATCTAGGGCTTATTGAATAGCTTTTACTATGCGGAATCTAAGTCTGGAAACATATTCTGTTTTTAAGGTCAAATGTGACAGATACTAGGCCGTATGAATAAAATGTAGTAAAGTCTCTTGTTTGTAGTATCTTCTCAACAAAGTAGTCCACAGAGTAAAACACGTTTGGTATGGTTTTAATTTTTCTACTTCACTTTATCAGCAAACACACGAGTAGCAACCTCTGGAGCTACCTACCGAAAATTTGTAGTAAATACTACATGTTCGAACGTTGTTGTGTAGTAAAGTCTCTGCTTTTGACAGGAACGTGATCCACATGTAGCATTTACTACCGAGATTCAAGCATGCTACGTTTTATTCATACGGCCCACTGTTAAAAAACTAAAATTTTGACATTAAACTTCGTATAACTCAAAAAGTAAACATCCGATCTCAAAACCATTCAATAGCGTTCAGGGTGATGGGGTGACCTTTCATTTGCGACTAGTTTGATCAAAATCGGTCCAGCCATCTCTGAGATCTCGACCTCTTAGTTGACAACACACATACAGACACACACAAATACACACGGACATTTGCTCAGTTCGTCCAGCTGAATCGATTAATATAGGACAATCGGCCCTCCGGGCCTCGGAAAATTTTTCGAAAGTTTGAGCGAATTCTATACCTATTTTTTATATATAAGAAAAGGTAAAAATATTCAGACAACTTTGTTGTAAAGTGAAGTAATCTTACAATTTAACTAAGAAACTTCAATTCCCCCTTATTACTTTTTTTATCAAAAAATACGCCATTCGATTACAAACAACTTTGATGATTCCGTTACGGGCCAATGTGCATTGTATGGTTTTGTACGCTAAAAATCGTCTAAGAAATCTGTTGAAAAGGAACTTCAGACAATGTTTCATTTCGGAGTCTGATCACCAGCTTCAGAGTCTTCACACAATGTTTTAATTCGAAGTCTGGTCACCAGTTTCAGGGACTCCGGAACCGTATATGAACAACTAACGTGACCCATGCAGTCTTGCTATCAGCAACCGTGTTGACAATCCGTTACCTATGGGATTTGACCTTTAGTGATATCTTTCCTTACCAAGCAGCTTAAATACACTCTGTAACTCCAACTGACCGGATGCCGAACTCTCGAAAAATTTAGCATATTTGTATGAGACTATTAGTCCTTTTATTTGAATTAGAATTTAATGATATCGATTATTCCATCACTGAATGTTAGTTTAGAGAAGTGATTCACAAAGTGTTGCCTACAGCCCACTAGTGGACATTAGCTTATTTTAGTGGGCAGTAAACTCAAAATTGCCAACAGCTGGGCAGTGACTCGCAAATAGTGGGTTCCGACCAGTTATAAAAATCTGAGGAAGGCTCAGAGCAAATGTATTCATGACAAGATTATACATGTATACATGTGGGAAACTATTCCATGAATCAAATAAAAGTAATTTTTGAATAAATCATTTTTAAATCCAATCTGACCGGATGCCGAACTCTCGAAAAATTTAGCATATTTGTATGCGACTATTAGTCCATTTATTTGAATTAGAACTTAATGATATCGATTATTCCGTCACTGAATGTTAGTTTAGAGAAGTGATTCACAAAGTGTTGCCTACAGCCCACTAGTGGACATTAGCTTATTTTAGTGGGCAGTAAACTCAAAATTGCCAACAGCTGGGCAGTGACTCGCAAATAGTGGGTTCCGACCAGTTATAAAAATCTGAGGAAGGCTCAGAGCAAATGTATTCATGACAAGATTATACATGTATACATGTGGGAAACTATTCCATGAATCAAATAAAAGTAATTTTTGAATAAATCATTTTTAAATCCAATCTGACCGGATGCCGAACTCTCGAAAAATTTAGCATATTTGTATGCGACTATTAGTCCTTTTATTTGAATTAGAACTTAATGATATCGATTATTCCGTCACTGAATGTTAGTTTAGAGAAGTGATTCACAAAGTGTTGCCTACAGCCCACTAGTGGACATTAGCTTATTTTAGTGGGCAGTAAACTCAAAATTGCCAACAGCTGGGCAGTGACTCGCAAATAGTGGGTTCCGACCAGTTATAAAAATCTGAGGAAGGCTCAGAGCAAATGTATTCATGACAAGATTATACATGTATACATGTGGGAAACTATTCCATGAATCAAATAAAAGTAATTTTTGAATAAATCATTTCCAATCCAGGATCAAGCCAATCTATTAGTCGCAAATATGATGTGAATAGTGAACCATTCGATTATTGTGGCATTTATAAGAAAGAAAATAAAAGTAAGCAGATGAAAACATAAAGGGTGTTTAGCATTAGAGACCGCCCGTGTGTTGCTACTCCGTTATTGATCTGGACCAATTGAGATTGCAAAATGATTTTTTGAAGTAACATGTTTGGGAATAACACATTGTTTCACACTGTGCAAACTGTATTGAACCATGCGTGCTGATCAATACCGACGCCGGCCACGTCCGAATGCAGATCTACTTGGGAGGGAAAGGATTGTTAGTTAGATGCATGTTGCTACTAAGAACCGAGGAATCCTCTGCATTCCCACATGCATCACAGGAGAGGATACTTTGTTAGTAAATGTTTTAATAATGTTATCATGTGTTTATTGCTCTGGGTAGCCGGCTACCAAGAATGTTTTAAAGGATTATCGTTTTATGTGTTACTTTGTGCTGGCAATATAATGCACGAAACAGTCAATCTCCGAAATTGACAAAACTCCGGACAGCCGGCTGTCGAGTATGCAGTCACTCGTTTATGCATCTACCTTTCGCGTTTTTTTAGTCATGCAAAAAAAACACATTTGGATTGATAAAAAAAGGTATCATCTCACTGCTAGGTGGATTAAGCACGTTTTCATAAATGAAACTACGTGATACAAAATAAACGAGCGAATAGGATTTAGACAAAAAAGTTGATTCATTGCATTGAAACATTCTAAACAGTTATTATAAAATCATTTTAAATCACCAAACAAAGGTCAACAGATTTCACACGCGTCTTGATTCTTTATTATTTCCGCTTTATTATTTTAATTATTTATTAAAATTATTAATTGGTTATATTAGTTGATCTGGGCAGCCGGCTACCGAAAAAAAAATTAATTTACTGTTTGAAATATTAATATCAAGTGTTTTTTTACTATGTATCAATATACCGATACATGTCATCTCTGTTATTAACTTTGTAATATAAACGGATTTGCGCAATGGTTGATTTTTATCATTCCTTTTATAATCTTGAAAGACAGTCAATAACATGGAAGAAGAAATCATTCCTAATAAAACTTTTCTACGAAGCTAGACGGAAATTGATAGGTTGAATAAAAAGATGATTTAGTAAAATAGAGTAATCAGAAGTAAAACATTGAAAATATCTGATAACTGAAAGGAAAAAGAAACTCCTGCAATTGTCGCCTTTTACGACATGGAAGCAGGAACCCAGTGGATCTATTCTTGGTTCATTTTTTTCCGCCGGATTCCACACGGCATCTAGGCTGGTACAGTCCGGAGAGAGTTAATAGGTACTATCAATCTCCTAGTGGAGCCCAGCCCCTAGATGAAAACATAAAGGGTGTTACGAACAAAAACTGGTAAATAAAGAATGTGTGCAAATAGATTAAATTTATTTTCAAAATTGGAATAGCTCAAATTTTTTATCTAGCTTCAGAAAAAATATTCAGTCATGCTTCTTTTTAAACAAATGCGAATATCAGGAGTCAAACAAAAGCTCCTTCTATCAGGTATTGTGAGGCCTCCTCATCAAAAAACCCACTTTGCCTTGAAATGCATCTCACTGACGATAGTATAAAGGATTTTTTTGGTTGACGATCCTGGTCGTGATTTAAATATCGTTCTTTAAGTCGTTGTAAAAGCCACACATATTTCGACAAATCTAAACGTGTTTGAAAAACTCTGAATGTAGATTTTATCACCCTGTACCCCTGTACCTTTATTAGCTGTTTGCGTGAATGACCGATTTGATGTTCTTATCGTATGATTCAGAGTCAACACATTCTTGTACTTCGACAGTCTCGCTGGATTTTTAGTTTGATGCTTATAGACAACTTTGCAAGGATTGACGTTTTTCGTAGTTTTGCAACATCTGGCTTTCGATTTCCTCCTGATCTAGTAACACTGGTTTCTTTCCGCCATATGTCAACATAACGCTGTTAAGTGTGTGTGCTTCATCGACTGTGCACAGAGATGCCAGATAATTTCATAGAAAATATGTATCTGCTCTATCTGTTTTCACTAATAAAATGAATCAGTTCAAATTGGTTTAAAATTTTAATATAAATGTTTATCAGTGTTCACCATCAAATATTTGAACAAAAGATTTCCATTTTAACATGTGATTTGTTCGTTTATTAATAATTTTTTTAAGAAGTGCTGTGATCAAATACTAACAGATACAGAACAGAGAGAAAAGTCTAACTTTTTACTTCTTAGTTTTTTTAACTTTTACAAATCTGTATGAAATTTAGAAAATCTGTACTCTGATTTAAATCAGTATGCGAACACAAAAATCTATACAATACAGATAAATCTGAATAAATGGCATCTCTGGTTTTAGAAGGGCTAATCCCTAAATAGTAACAGTTCTTTTTTTTTGTTTTTTTTTTAAATTTTCCAAATTAACTGCACAGGAAAACTTTAAATTTAAAACGAAAGGTAACGATCCAAAAAATTTTAAACGACGAAATGATTCCAAACTGTTTCTAAAAATATCGTGTTGGCGTTATTCTGACATTTTGAACATGAGAGTGCAATATTTTGGTTTTGATTGCTGTCGTCATTGCTAATTTATGGGATGAACAAGGGACCAACGATAGGATGAATATAAAACCTTTGCGATGAAATTAGGAGCACAGTAGTGAACATATCAGAAGTGTGTTTAGCTGATTTCTTTAATATTATTTTAATTTCCAAGGAATGTGAATCAATTCCCAATCTGAAGCAAGGCGAATTAAGCAGAAATAAGAAAAATCGTAGTGATTGTAGTGACTAAATCAGGTTTTTAAGGTAACGTCCTTACAAATGAGATTAAATAGGGAGTACTCACCCTACTTGTGGACGTTGCACATTACACATTTATTATCATTTAATATTAACAATTTCCCCCTGACTGCAGTGAATTGCAAGTGATTTATTTCAACGAAATTTTAACTATATATACAAGTATTTTCCTTACAACAATTGTAAATGTTGGGCGACATTAACCGCAACATTCTCGGTTTTCCCTTTCCATCCCATTGCGGGATCCTAGCTCACACGGATTCCCAGCTATGTCAGCGCGCGCATCTAGTTTTACCTGCTTGTTTACAAAGGTATTATTTACTTCATACATCCTGGTGCGCGGCTCAGACCGATGCTGTGTGTTTACATATTTCGGTCCTTATCGAAAGCTGAGCGGAAAGATTTTATTGCTCTAAATGTGGAAATTCCTATATTTGGCCCTAGACCCGCTTGAAGAGCGGCTTGTCTCGGCTTGCACACAAATCATAAATCTATACCTGCTTTATTCAGGCACTACAACCGCTTGAAGAGCGGTTTAGTTTTGTTCATTATTTTCTTAATACTTTACAATGTCTAGACACACTCTTTGGGCCATTGGATAAAATCCCTGATTTGATTTAATTATAAATTGATATAATTGAATTATTAAACTGGTCTGTAACAACCGTTGTTTCAAACGAAAATTTTAGATTTTAATCACTCATTTTCCTGTAGTGTCGAAACTGCAAATCGGATCGAATTTGAATCTAAACGTGTAACAATCGATTGAACATTCCATGATATGTCGAAGTAAGACTAAATTTTTAAATAGTTTTGAGTCCAACTGTCATCTTCTTCTCATTCTTTGGGCCATTGGATAAAATCCCTGATTTGATTTAATTATAAATTGATATAATTGAATTATTAAACTGGTCTGTAACAACCGTTGTTTCAAACGAAAATTTTAGATTTTAATCACTCATTTTCCTGTAGTGTCGAAACTGCAAATCGGATCGAATTTGAATCTAAACGTGTAACAATCGATTGAACATTCCATGATATGTCGAAGTAAGACTAAATTTTTAAATAGTTTTGAGTCCAACTGTCATCTTCTATATTGGTTTGAATTTTATGAAATTCTCACCCTGTAAGTCCACAATCGGAAGTCAAAATTGGATAAAATTCATTAATTTTGTATGGGACCATAAATTCTTCAATTTGAATTTTTGTTTTTGAAATTCGATCTGACCTTTTTTTGAACAAAAACGATTGAGCTTTGAGAAACGATTCGATACTACAACCGGAATTCGAAAATCGGTGTAGCTGAAGTCAGACAAATTCATCTGAGTAGCTGTATAGTTTACATTTGACTCAAAATGTTAGAAAATCAGTGTAGATCTTTGAGAAACCGTAGTGCGAATTAAATCCGGAGCGAAAGCTGAATATCACTAAAACTGAAATAAGTTTATTCAATTATCGACTATCCAAATCTGCAAACCCGATAAACCTGATTAATTTATGTAAAATAGACATTTTTATACTAATCACCATGTATCCCTGAAACCGGAAGTTGGATCTGAGTTGAGTGTATATCAAGTTGATCTACATTCTAATCTTTTGCTCCTCGAATAATCGAAATTTAATAGTGCAAATTGTTATATACTCTGAAATCATCTATCGTGAAAGTGAACTAAAGTGGTTTTAATGCGAGTGATATAGTCTGTATCTGTCCCACTAACTTTGGTTCCTCCAGTTCGCGTAGCGACAAAGTAGTTTGCCGTTTCTGCTCGAAAAATGTTCATGTTAAGTGCGCCAATTTGAACAACTCGCTTGTAAAATCGATTCGTGACAGCCCAGGAGTTTGCTGGTTGTGTTTCCAGTGTCGACAATCGCCCAGTCTTTACAACTCAACGGATGAAATTCTACACTTGATCCTCCAATGCGCCACTTTTCTCAACCAGATAAAATTCCGAGAGTTGATGTTTCGATACATAACCCTAGTCTTCCAAATTCTAAAGCTGCGATTGTTTCAGATGTGCAGCTAACATCATCACAACGTTACCACCAACAGCCTCTGCCACCATCGATACCGCCCAACCTCCAACACCGCCTACCGCAGAACCGTCACCAGAACACTCTTCCTCCTGCATCACCAGCACTAATTTTTTGCCATTGCCAGTCATCTCTAACGCGATTACCAACACATCAGCACCACAAAACAACACCAGATTGCATCAACATCCAACATCCGCAACAAGTGAATCTACTACCTTCGCTATTGCCAACAACACCAGTTCTACATTGATGACTTCTACCGTCCTGCCACCATCTTGCCATCCTGCTGCTGATAATATCGGTTCAATCTTGTCAGTACCACCAACATCAATTCCTGCTGCTAGAACTGACAGGGATTGTACTACATCCTTCAACCAGATGGCCACTACGTATCCTGCCATCAATGATATACACACCACCACCGCACCACAATCCACTACAAACTAAGTATCAGGAAAGCCAACATTGAAATCATCTCTAATGTACCGTACAAAGCATATAATTCGTCTCTTTTTAATTCAAAACAATTGAGATCAAATAACGTTTCCCCTCGAGTACCAAATGATAAGTTCAGAAGCAAAACTACATCATTATTAGTAGCTCCAGCACAAGTATCCGTGCCCGTAAATACCGACAATTGATACTATCTTACGAAATTCCTGCCCAGTGAATCCGAAGATAATATTATCAGTTACATTCAAACACGTACTAATTGCAACCGTGAATCGATCAAGATCGCAACCAAGAACGTCCACTCTCTTTCATTTCATTCAAACTGAGTGTTCCTGCCTTCCTGGAGCAGCAAATCACTATATCTGATTTCTGGCCACAGGGTGTAACGATCGCTCTTTTGTCGTGAATACGACTTACTTTACTATGGGGCGCCTTTTCAAAATTAGCCATATGGAAGAATGGGCAGAACTTAATCGTGAATATCTCGACTTGTATTAATGGTAGCAACATAATTCTTTCACCATTTCATCAAAAATATGATCAGGAATTCAGGATAATATTTTGAACAGTGTGCGATAACAACAAACAACTCAAAAATTAAGTGTTCTTAAAATTTGAAAACAACGCGGAAAATTCTTTACTTTCGCTTGGGTTTTTCGCGCAAGGACGACGATTTTGAGGTAGTCAGGCACATATCTTCAACTGAATGCGTATAAAAGGGGAACCGTGGTCGAAAATCGATCATTTCTTTTCGTGCGTTCGATGGATGCAGACGTCGTGGGAGTGGAATCATCAACCAGCAGCGACGGAGAATGCACCTTCTGCGTGGTTACAACCTCAAACGCTCAGGTCGCATCTCTCATTCGCTTGCTGGCCATCAAGGCGAGAACCAGCAGCGACTGAAACTGGATTCTGAGTCTGTTATTGGATCTAAATTTAGGTCTTGAACTCAGGGTCCAGTTCTCTATTCCAGACTTCTATTCGGTTCTTCTTAAAACCATAATAATACTCCTAAAGAATTATGCGGAATTTACTTTACTGTACCTCTATACAACCTATTCTTATCGTGAATACGACTTACTTTACTATGGGGTGCCTTTTCAAAATTTACCCTCTGAGAGAGTGATAAGAATCAGAACGCGTTCTAAGGAAGAGAACAAAATATCTGCTGCTGTACAACAAATCGTCCGGGAAAAATGTTCCGAAAAGTGGTGAATATCGCAGTGAGTTCCTCAATTTGGTCCTTGTGAATGCTAGAAACGAGTCCCTTCAGCATATTGATAGTTTCTTTCAATAAAATATGCAAATCCGAAATGAAATAATCGACATTAAAATTCTGTATGCGGCTATTTTTATAGCCGTTAGGACCGCCCATTAGTGAAAAAGCTACAAACGAAATCAGGTAGAAACAAGCCTCTCAACAAAACTTGAATCGGTTTGGATTGTATCGCCACTGCGAGCAGATGTGTTTTGTATCGTCTGCACGCTTTCGACAAGAGCGAATTCGTCACAGCTGCCAGTCATTAGCATTGGGAAAAAAACAACGATGGAGAGCATTGCACAAGATCAGCCGTTCTAATGGCTCTAAAAGTTTTCTAAAGAACTATTAGGATTTGTTGTTCGCAAATCGTAGGGAAATATCCTCAGTTTACTACAATTCAAGAACAGTTTGCTTAGATTTGTGCACTTTTCGCTGTGTGAAACTCACAGTAATCGAGATCAAGTGAAGCCTTCTTTGTTTATGCGAAAAATGTTCCAGAGTTTAATGTCGTAGAGAATTACGCAATTTGACTCTTCTGAATGCTGGAAACGAATCCCTACAGCATATTGATAGTTTCTTTCAATAAAATATGCAAATCCGAAATGAAATAATCGACATTAAAATTCTGTATGCGGCTATTTTTATAGCCATTAGGACCGCCCATTAGTGAAAAAGCTACAAACGAAATCAGGTAGAAACAAGCCTCTCAACAAAACTTGAATCAGTTTGGATTGTATCGCCACTGCGAGCAGATGTGTTTTGTGTCGTCTGCACGCTTTCGACAAGAGCGAATTCGTCACAGCTGCCAGTCATTAGCATTGGGGAAAAAAAACAACGATGGAGAGCATTGCACAAGATCAGCCGTTCTAATGGCTCTAAAAGTTTTCTAAAGAACTATTAGGATTTGTTGTTTGCAAATCGTAGGGAAATATCCTCAGTTTACTACAAATCAAGAACAGTTTGCTTAGATTTGTGCACTTTTAGCTGTGTGAAATTCACAGTAATCGAGATCAAGTGAAGCTTTCTTTGTTTTTGCGAAAAATGTGAAAAAGGGGAATGCGTGCATAATTCATACAATTGATATTCGGAAGTGTTAAGGAACATGTCAGTTGTTTTCGTATTCACGACATCCAGTTATGTCTCTGACATTACCCACCCGCCTTTTTTTTAGAACGGAATCCCTATCGAAACTTAGCAAGACCGCAAGATTAGTGATCCTGTACATCTCACACCGAGCTCAAATCGTCTTCTGTGAATTCAAGACATTCGCAACAGGAATTTTCAAATTCAATCACCACGATCGTTTGTAACAGCTTCACGTCGAATCCGACAACCCTTCCACCGTCCGTCTGCTCCGCACCCAACGGCACCAGTGAAACAAACACTAACAACGTTAGTTTAAACTTCTATTATCAGAATGTCGGCGGAATTAACAGCTCTCTCTCTCTGATTACCATCTTGCTTGTTCTGACAGTGCATATGACCTTTATGTATTCACCGAAACGTGGCTGAATAGCAATACTCTTTCGAAACAGATTTTTGGTAACCATTATACCATGTATAGGCAAGACCGAAACAAATTGAATAGTCGCAAACACAGTAGTGGTGGCGTTTTAATTGCACCCGCGATTCCATTTCAACCAGAATATTAGTTGATTTTCTGAATTCGATTGGTTAAAATTTGGTACAACTAATCGATTGTTGTTTTAACTAAACTGTCATTTTTGTTTTTCGATTAGCAGAAACGATGGTTGAAACAACTTATTTAATTGGTTGAAAAATAATGCTGTCAATTAGTGAGGACACACACCTTTCAAATTCAACAAATATTTTAGTTGAAATAACTGGCGTTGTTATTAAAACAAAATTCTGATAGTTGAAAAATAAATCGGTTTTATTTGTTTTAGACATTGCAAATAGTCGAATCAACTCGAACAATGTTATTGATTTGCGAAAATAATCAAAATATACTTACTGATACACGTCATGATCTATTTGAAATAAGTTCGGTATGTTGAGATTCATGAAATAAATATCGTGGTTAAAATATAAACAGTATTTTATATTGACATGTAATATCATTAGGGCTGGGAAAACCACCGATCACTGCTGATTTCAAGTGATCTTAATCAAGGAATAAATTATCATTACGAAATCTGAACTGATCTGATCTCTTAGTGATTTTGATTTTTGTACGATCATGATCATATCAAGTCGAGATCAGTAAAGATCTAAATTCTAAAAAAATACTTCTGATTCGATCGGAAATGATTGATGTAGAAAAACGTTTTTAATCAACAAAAGTGCTCGGAGGGGCGAGTAAGTAGATAAATTATTAAATTTACCTAAAATGAGTATTGAAAGATAATGCCTTCAAACGGTTGAACTAAAGTTATGCACTGATAATTTTAGTCAATTTATATGGGCTCGGGTGCATCAACCGCTGGGAATTGGAATTTTGCGACGGAAATTCAAACGCGCCATTCAATCGCAGCGCGAGTGTTTGAAACCCTTCGCTCCTGTTACTTTTATAAATTAAATTCATGTCAAAAAGCGTTTTATTGCTAATGCATGAACATCATGATCGGTATCAAACTGCTGGAAGTAAAACAGTCTGCTGGAAGTAAATCAATGATCGAATTTGAAGCATAAAATTTTTGCGCATACCTGAAAGATTACGAGATGATCAATCATTAACATTTTCTAATTTGTCACCAAATCTTTTTCATGTTAAACAAGGTTAACTTTATCACAACACCGCTGTTAGATAAACACTTGTTATCATAAATTTCTCAAATCGCCTTAACAATTTCACCAAACGCCTTAACCATCGATGTTGTTTTCATTGACATTTTGAAGCGACGCGAACAGGTTTCAACTGAAAAAATTGTTGATTTTGCATTGCGATTATTGTTTTGCTTTCAACTGTCTCCGGCATTTGACAGCATTCAAAACAACATATTTTTCAACTACTTGAATATATGCAAATCGAAAACCATATTGGTTGAATCAAAAAGAAATTAGTTAAATCAACTATCGCAAAAATCAAAAACTGCGATATCGCAATTTTATGATCGAAGGGTTCTCCGTGTGCCTGTCGATCGATTTTTGAATCCCGTCTTTTGTCCTTTTCAAGTGATGCAAATGTTGAGCAAGTTTGGATCGCTCTCGCTCTCGCAAATTACACACTCTATCTATATGTACTTTACTTCCCACCGGATCGTGTAATGATTTTGATATGATCAATCAGCATCTGAGCACTCTCGCTACAATAACTGACAAATTAAAATTTAATGATAGAATTATAATATTAGGCGATTTCAATCTTCCCGGGATTCATTGGACTTACTGTTCATCTGGTTATTTGTTTCCCGATGCTCTGCGTTCTTCTATTTCTCATACATCATTGAAACTTCTGGATGATTACAACACAGCCGGCCTAGTTCAACTGAATAATCATTACAACAGCAACAACCAAATGCTCGATCTCATCTTTACCAGCCAAGAAATATCCAACAAGTGTTCATTAATTAATGCGCCCGTCTCGCTAGTAAAAACTTGTCGACACCACCCTCCCCTTATAATCAATATTTGTGAGAGTGATTGTCTTTGAAGCAGTTGCCGAAGAAATTTATTATGATTTCAAGAAGGGTGATTACGCCGCTATGAATCATTTTTTTCTGAGCCTGAATTGGAACTATTTACTTTCTGATAATGACAGGAATTCTGCTTATGGACGAATATTGTGTCATATGCTATTGACCAATTTATACCTAAAAATATATATCGTAAATCTGTTCACCCTCCTTGGTCGAATCCCACTTTGAAACGTTACAAAACTGCCAAACGATCAGCACCAAAAAATTTGCTAAACGACCTTCATTACTTCTTAGATAACATTATGTTCATCTCGATTATCGCTACACACGCCTGAACAAATCGCTTTATTGCGCGTTTCAACGTCGCAAAAAAAAATCTTAAACTCAACCCCAAGTACTTTTGGAACTACGTGAACGAACAGAGGAAAGAGTCAGGACTAGCGACCTCAATGAGACTCGACGGCATTGAAGCATCTACCACGCTTGGAATTTGCGATTTGTTTCGCAAACATTTTAGTAGTGTTTTCTCTGAGGAACATCTAACTGATCAAGGAATATCTCTTGCGGCGAATAATGTACCTCTTCGCTCTCCAATTGGATTTCATCCTATTATCTCAACTGCTACTGTGACCTCAGCATGTGCCAAGTTAAAACGGTCATCTAGTGCTGGACCCGATGGAATCCCATCTGTGGTAACAAAACACTGCTCTGGCAGCCTATTAGTTCTACTATCCATTATATTCAAGTGCTCCTTACGTTCAGGAATTTTTCCTGAAATATTGAAGAAATCCTATGTGTTTCCTGTTTATAAAAAAGGAAACAAGTGTACAGTATCCAACTACCGCGGAATAGCAGCCTTGTGCGCCGTATCTAAGCTGTATGAATTTATAGCTCTGGATTTTATAACACATAATTGCTCTAACTACATATCTGAGACTCAACATGGTTTCATGCCGAATCGTTCGACGTCTACAAATTTAGTATCCTATACTTCCTTTATCATACGTTCGTTACAATCACGACTACAGGTAGATTCTATCTACACCGATTTCTCCGCTGCGTTCGACAAGATTAATCATCAAATAACAATCTCAAAGTTAAATAGACTAGGATTTAACGGGTGATTTCTGAATTGGCTTCACTTATATCTTACTGGTCGCGAAATGATAGCGAAAATAGGAGACTGTACAACCTTACCATTCGCCGTTACCTCTGGAGTTCCTCAAGGTTCCTTGAACCGTTTATGTTTTTACTTTATCTCAATGATCTAAATTTTTCGATCAAGTGCATGAAACTATCGTTCCCCGATGACTTCAAATTATTTCATGTCATCAAATCCACAGCTGACGCAGAGTTCCTACAAGGGCAGTTGAATAATTTGACTAACTGGTGTAATATCAACAGAATGGTTTTGAACGCCTCCAAATTCTCCGTCATCTCTTTTAGTCGCAAATATAGAAGTCAGTTTCGACTATAGAAGTCAGTTTCGACTATAATATTTCACAAATTGTTCTGGAACGTACATTGTCTGTGAAGAACCTTGGTGTCCTCCTGGACTCTAAGTTAAATTTCAAGGAACACATCGAGTTTACTATCTCCAAAGCCTTCAAGCTGCTAAGATTCATTTTCCGCGTTACTAAAGAATTCGATGATGTACATTGCTTGAAAGCAATTGTGCCTTAGTTCGCTCTACGCTCGAACACGCCCTCGGTTGTCTGGTCACCGTACTACCAAAACGATATCCAACGCATTGAAGCAATTCAACAGAAATTTGTTCGATTTGATCTGCGTCGACTTCCTTGGAACCTCCCAAGTTACCATGCCAGATGCAAACTGATTGACCTCGACTTGTTATCTGTCCGTCGCGACGTCAGTAAGGCTACTTTCGTGCCAGATCTCCTCCAATCAAGAATAGACTGCTCCGAGCTCTTACAGCTTTTACAAATAGATATCCATTGCCGTAATCTTAGAAACTATTCTTTTCTTAGGACCCCCTATGCTAGAATTAATTATGGGTATAACGAGCCAGCATTTGCCGAATATTCAACCACTGTTACAATTCATTCGACTTTAATCTATCACGAAACGTTATCAAGAAATTGTTCCTAGGGTATCTATCTCATTAGTTTTAGTTAGTTTAGAAATGCTATGTTTAAGTTAAATGTATCATTTGGATGATTGTAATCTGTTGATGCTAAATATGAGGAGGTTTTATGCCTGTTGGAGAGCAAGTTCGACAGAAAGTAACTCCACCGGGCTTTTCCCTGCTCCAAATAAACAAATAAATAGACTAAAAAAAAAGCAAGATGTTTTATAGAATCTTAAGACTTTTCATTTGAATCTTAGATAATTCTTACACTTCATTTGAATCTTAGATCGGTTCAGCCATCTACGAGAAAAATGAGTTACACAATTTTCATTTCGTTTCACATGTCACCCTGAAGCTTCGGAACCAGAGGTCGTAACCAAACGTAATTCAGGAACCTTGTTTGGGAGCATACGACTTTTCATATGAATCTGAGTTTGTAGAAAACGGTTGAGTCATCTCCGAGAAAATTGAGTGAAAATTTTTGTCACACACGCATTTGCTGATCTCGACGAACTGCTTCGAATGGTATATGGGAGTTATGTTCTTCCAGCATTTATTGCTGTAAGTAGTTTAAATCAATATAATTATGGAATTGCTTTCAACTCGAAAATGCTGCCATCATCTGGTTTACATATGTCATATTATGTTGCCAAAAACGAACCGTGCTAAAATTGGTTGGAAATTTTTGAAATAAAACTTTGTACAACTCAAAAATTCAACATCCTATCTCAAAACCATTCAATAGCGTTCTGGGTGACGGAGAGACCTTTCATTTGCGACTAGTTTGATCAAATTCGGTCTAGCCATCTCTGAGTTCTCGGCCTCGTTGTTGACAACACACATACAGACACACACACGGACATTTGCTCAGTTCGTCGAGCTGCCTATTGGTATCTGACACTCGGCCCTCCGGGTAAAACCCTTCTTAATCCACCTTGTGGTGTGATAATGCTTTTCTCTTCTTTCATAACAGTCTTATGAAAATGTATTTCATACATTTATTAAATTATTTCAGATACTAATTTGGACACCAATTGATTCGAGTAGTTCACAAAAGCATGCTTCAGTGTTTATGTCACACATTCAGCATCGAAATTTTTTTTTTTGATGGCTTAGTATTGCATGAAACGTCGAGAGTTAGTCTTACCTCAAAAATATTTTTTTTTGAAAAAATCGACTTTTTGGGACTTAGAAAAAATATTAAAACTTTTTCAAGTCCAAGAAAGTTGATTTAAAAAAAAATTTGTTTGAGATCACACAAAATCTCGACATTTCATGCAGTTTTAAGAGTATCAAAAAAAATTTCGATTTTGGAAATTTCATACGAGTGTATGTAACCGGGGGGAGTCCCCCCTATGGTGCTTTTTCAAGATCGAAAATTTTCAAACCTTAACCACCGGGCAGCATGTCCGATTTAGCTCAAAGTTTGCATGAGGATATTTTTCGAGGTACTTAAACTTTTGAGTACTAGCGCTTTACGAAATTGGAGGTGATCCCAAAATATTGGCATTCTTGAATATAAAAGAGCGGTACAAATCAACGTGTTTTGTCGGTTACGTCACTTATACCATCATATCTCTGGAACCAAACGTCACAGCCATTTGATCTTTGAACTTGATCAATGGCCCGACAGTAGCTTTCAAACGAACCTAAGTTTGTTAAAATCGGTTCAGCCATCGCTGAGAAAATTGGGCGCGTAAAAATACTACACTTTTTGTCGGTTACGTCACTTATACAATCATGTCTCCGGAACCAAAAGTCACAGCCATTTGAAATTGATCAATGGCCCGACAGTAGCTTTCAAACGAGACCAAGTTTGTTCAAATCGGTTCAACAATCTCTGAGAAAACTGAGCGCGTTCAAATATCTTCGAAAAGTGCACACACATACTCACACACATACATACACACAGACATTTTCCTATCTCGTCGAATTGAGTCGAATGGTACATAACACTATGGGTCTTCTATAGAGAAAGGCAAAAACCCTTCTTAGTCCACTTAGTGGAATTTTCATATATCTTGAAAAATCACCATAGGGCCATGTACCCCCCCGTAAAAAAATTAGATGTCAAAAGGCTTAGAATTGCATGAAAAGACGAGATTTAGTGTCATCTTGAGAAAAAATTTTTTTTAAATCGATTTTTTTACGTCACTTATACCATCATATCTCCTCTGGAACCAAAAGTCACAGCCATTTGATCTTTGGACTTGATCAATGGCCCGATAGTAGCTTTAAGACGAGCATAAGTTTGTTAAATTCAATTAAGCTATCTCTGAGAAAATTGAGCGCGTAAAATTACAACGCTTTTTGTCGGTTACGTCACTCATACAATCATATTTCCGAAACCAAAAGTCACCGCCATTTCATCTTTGAACTTGATCAATGGCCCGACAGTAACTTTCAATCGAGCTCAAGTTTGTTAAAATCGGTTCAGCCATTTCTGGAAAAAAATGAGCGCGTTTAAATATCTTCGAAATGTACTCACAGACACTTTCTGATCTCGTCGAACTTAGTCGAATGGTATATAACACTATTGGTCTCCGAGGCTCCGTTCGAAAGTCGGTTTCTCCAGCAATTCTAATATCTTTCTATAGAGAAAGTCAAACACATCGATTTAATAGTAATTGAAGAATCTATAACGATTTTTATAGAAGGGAAACATAGGTATTTCCCTTGAGCGTTAAGGGCTGAGGACAGTACCGTAAAGTGGTAGGTTATTAGTAATTTTCCCGTTTCAAATTAAATTTTCTTGGAAACGGTGTAGGATATAGAAAACCCCACCTGACAATGTCTTCGAAATTTAGTTGAGAATATTCTGTGAAATTTTCAGAATGATTCATTGAGTTTAGCGGTCGTGTTGTATTTTTTTCTGACTGAAGAACTGCTGAAAATTGGAACGCTCGGAAATGAATACCTCTACTTGTTCATCGAATATCTCGGCTTTGAAGGCATGTATCATAAATCTACCACGACAAATTCTAGATAATTTAGTTAAGATGCGATTAGTACATAAAAATATATATGTTATAGCGATAAAAATAAAGTCTTGTATTTTTCTGTGAAACAAAGTCAGTTTCAATGCATCCACCATTTTTTTCGCTTTGGTTTCCTGATAGCATTCTGAAAAAGAAGAGAGAAATAAAATTAGCTCGACAAGGCTGCCAAACACACAAACATTCAATCTTTGTGAAAGTTGAAAGTTGTGAAACAAAGTCAGTTTCAATACATCCACAATTTTTTTTTCGCTTTGGTTTCCTGATAGCATTTTGTAAAAGGAAATGTATTGACCAACTTGCTAACCATGTATATGTCTGAGTTCAGTAGCACGCATGGATTCTCCTTCAAAAGAACGATTGAAGACGAGATAACATTCTAGTATTTTCGATATCTTTGCCAGTCGTTCACCAGGCCCTTCCCGCCAGTCGTTCGCACCGCACGCGTATAGCTCTTGGCTCCTGGAAATTTACTCTGGCTACCTAGAGTTTCATTGATTCAAGGCTTCAGTCTTTTTCAAGGCTACCTGAATCACTAACAGTCTTTTTAAAGACTAACAATTAGTCAGCCTTTCTCAAGGCTATACAAAGAATGATATTAGAGTGACTAAGTGATACAAAGAGTGATATTAGAGTGACTAAGTGATACATAGAGCGATATTAGAGTGACTAAGAAATTAATCGGCCTTTTTTAAGGCTAGCTATTCAAAGAACTATTCTTCGAGCTAATCAATCTTTATCAAGACTTTTTCAAACTAGGAGTCTAATCGAAGACTAATTTAGCCTAGTTAATTTAATTTAAAACTTCATTCATTTCAAAAATGCCTGCGTCCGACCGGAAAGGCAACAAGCCTAAGGCTAAAAATAATTTAATACGGAATAAATCACAATCCGTTATTCAACATTTTTCTAATAACATTCACGATTTTATAGAATCTGAATGTAATAATTAAATACAATGAACGGATTTCCCTTCCATTGATTCTATGACGTCTAACAATATTTACGAGATTCTTCCTGAAACCGATGGTAGCGACATAGAAGAAAATTCTTCAAAAATTCCCAAAATGGACGCTTGTCGTTCTGGGAAGAAACATCAATCTATGCCACCAGTGACGGTGATGATTTCCGACTTCAAAGCATTCCGTACTGAGATTTCTACTTTTCTCTCGGAAGTAAAAGTCTCATTTAAATCGGACGAAGAGGAGAATGTCGAGTCTTGGTGGATGGATTGGAAGATTACGAACGTCTTATTCGATATTTGTCTGAGAAACTTCATAAATTTTATTCATATGATATAAAATCAGACAGATCCTTCGAGGCTGTCTTGAAAGCCTTATCAAATGATCAAAGTACTGATGAAATTAAAACTGAATTAAAAGAATTGCTTGGTTTTGCCCCTTCTCAAGTTATACTTATGAAAAAGGAGCAAATGGTACTTCTAAACCACGCTCTGGAATTTCCCATGAACTTTACCTAATACACTTCAATCGAAGTGATGTAAACAATTTGAAAACTTTAGAAAAAGTACGTTTCATTTCCCACATTAAAATTCATTGGGAACATTATAAACGGCATAATCGTATTGCAAACTTAACGCAATGTCGTCGTTGCCAAGGCTTCGGTCATGGAACCAAAAATTGTCATACGGTGTTTGAAATGTGGTAAATCGCATTCGAAAGACGTTTGTCCAATGAATGAAAACACTGATAAATTTTCATGTTCAAATTGCGATGGAAATCATAAATCCAATTATTTGAAATATCTCATCAGGGAAAAAATTTTAAACGCTCGTTCGTTTAGACAACAAGTCAAATCAACGACCCTAAATTTACAGAACATACCTGAAAATCAAAAAACTGTTACAAATGCTACGCATAATTCTTCTAAGGCACTAATTTCTTCGAATTTAAAACAAAACACAGGTACGCCTTCCAATTCGTCTTCTAACGAAAACAATTTATTGACAGGTAGATCGACCTCGTCATCATCTTCTTCTAATGTCAGTTATACTAGTATAATAGGTAGAAATCTACCACTTAATTCTTCTAATGTAAATAATCAAAACACAGGACCGCCTTGCAGTTCATCTTCTAACGAAAACAATTTATTAATAGGTAGATCGGCCGTATCATCTTCTTCTAATGGCAGTCTACCTACCAATATTCCTTCAATGCCATTCGCTTCTTTAAATGAAGTTGGTTTAGGCGATATAACTGAAAATAAAATGATCTACCTACAAGATCAACTTTTTCAAATGATCATCCAAATGCATTCGACTTCATCACTTTTTGAAGCATTTCAAATCGGATGGAAATTTGCAAATAATATTATAATGAATTTGAAATTTATCAGTGATGTTAAATAATTATTTGAATATTTTAAATTGGAATGCTCGATCTTTGAAATCGAGTGAAGATGAATTTTATAATTTTCTCGAAGTTCACAAAATCCATATTGCCATTGTGACAGAAATTTTTCTTAAACCAAATGTCAAATTGAAAAGTAATCCACATCATGTGGTTCATCGAATTGACAGGTTTACTGGAATGGGTGGTGGAGTTGCCATTTTTGTCCAACGGCAAATTAAACATCGAATTTTACCTTCTTTCAATACTAAAGTTATTGAAAGCTTGGGAATCGAAGTTGAAACCATTCATGGAATTTATTTCATCGCTGGAACATATTTGCCATTTCAATGCACCGGCGAACAATTAAATTTACTTAAAGGCGATTTGCAAAAACTCACAAGATATCGATCGAAATTTTTCGTAATAGGGGACTTAAATGCTAAGCATGTCCAGTGGAATTGTAGGCAAAATAACAGTAATGGTAAAATACTTCATAATCAACTCTCAGCTGGTTACTTCACAGTTCTTCATCCCAGTAATCCGACTTGTTTCTCTTCCGTGAAAAACCCGTCTACAATTGATCTGGTTCTAACAGATCAAAGTCACATTTGTAGTGAACCAATTACACATGCTGACTTTGATTCAGATCATCTTCCAGTAACATTCAGACTTTCCAACGAAGCTATAATTAATCCAAGTTCTATATTCAACTATCATAGAGCTAATTGGTTGGATTACAGATCTCACATTGAAAATCATGTGGATCATGAAACTATTTTAGAAAATTCTACGGATACCGACACAGCAATTGATAATTTGAATCATTACATTATCGAAGCTAGAAATCTTTCAGTTCCCAAAGCTCACACTAAATTAAATTCTCCTATCATCGATGACAATCTTCAACTGCTCATTCGGTTGAAGAATGTTCGTCGACGACAATATCAACGTTCTCGTGATCCTGCTATGAAAAATATAGTTAACGATTTACAGAAAGAAATAAAACATAGATTTACTCTTTTGCGAAATGAAAATTTCGCTAGAGAAGTTGAACAAATTAAGCCATATTCTAAACCCTTCTGGAAACTTTCTAAGGTTCTTAAGAAATCTCAGAAACCAATTCCTGCTCTCAAGGAAGGAAATCAAATACTTCTTACAAATGGCGAAAAAGCTCAAAAACTTGCTCAGCAGTTCGAGAGTGTACGTAGTTTTAATTTGAACGTTGTGAGTCCTATTGAAAATGAAGTCTCACTAAAATATGATCATATTTCAACCCAAGTTTTATCACAAGATGACATTATTGAGACGAATTTTGACGAAATTAAATCAATTATTAGGAAACTTAAAAACATGAAGACTCCTGGTAATGATGGAATTTTTAATATTCTTATTAAAAATCTTCCCTATGTTGCCTTGAGACTCCTGGTTAAATTTTTCAACAAGTGTTTTTCATTAGCTTCTTTTCCAAAAAGATGGAAAAACGAATTTTTAATATTCTTAATAAAAATCTTCCCGATGTTGCCTTGAGACTTCTGGTTAAATTTTTCAACAAGTGTTTTTCATTAGCTTATTTTCCAAAAAGATGGAAAAACACTAAACGCTTCCTGTCCTCAAACCTGATAAAAACCCAGCAGAAACATCAAGTTATCGACCAATTAGCTTACTTTCTTCTATCAGTAAACTTTTTGAAAAAAATATCTTGTTGAAAATGATGTCTCATATAAATGAGAATTCAATTTTTCTACCAGAGCAGTTTGGATTTCGTCACGAACATTCAACTACTCATCAACTTGTCAGAGTGACGAACATGATAAAAGCAAACAAATCTTCTGGGTTATCCACTGGAGTTGCTCATCTGGACATAGAAAATGCATTCGAGAGTGTTTGGCACAAAGGTTTAATAGCAAAAATGTCTGATTTCCAGTTTTCCATTTATTTGATCAAAATGATTCAAAATTATTTAATTGATCGTACTCTTCAGGTTAGCTATCAGAATTGTAAATCTGAATTGCTAGCCATACGAGCCTTTGTTCCGCAGGGTTCGAGCGTAGCTCCAATCTTGTATAATGTTTTCACTTCTGATCTTCCAAATATACCCGTTGTCAGAAATCGCTATTCTGTGACGACACAAGTCTGTTAGCAACTGGTAGAAATCTAAGAGTGATCTGCAGTCGCCTATAAAGAAGTTTAAATATTTTCAGTGATTATCTGTCAAAATTAAAAATTAAACCAAATGGAGCAAAAACGCTATTAAGCTTCTTTTCTTAAACCAAACAAAAATCACATTCTCAAAGTGAATGGCTTGGAATTGACATGGTCTGATCAAGCTAAATACTTAGGTCAAATTCTTCATTAGACGTCGTCAAGTTCGGACGTGTTTTTCATTCGCTCCCAGTGCCACGCGCGAAATATTATTTATTGTTTATTTTAACTGTTTTTAGTTGTGTAATCAACATGAGTTGTGAAATTTGTGCACTGGATACCTCCGTCGACACAATCATGTGGACATGCGTTGGCTGCCCTCGAAAATTTCACGCGGCCTGCATCGGTGTTACCATTCAGCGCGGTTCTCTCAGGAAAAGAGACAAAAAAGCAGATATTAATTCTTATGTGCTGCCATGTTGCGAGGTATGTCAAGAATTACTACAAGTAAAGATGCATTATAGCAGCCTTGTTGAGCAACAAAAACTGCTGGAGAAGCAACTTCAGGCCAACACGGAAGTGCTGCATAAGTTTGCTTTTCAACAGGAGAAGCCAACTGTAATACATGAGGCGATTGACGGACTAGAAGTCTTACTCACTACCATAAAAAATGAGCTGATCGCACTAAATAAAAATAGCAGTTTGCCGGGAAGTGTGACAAGTATTAAAAATCACATGACTGCACTGCTAGATACAGCTTTAAAATCGACAAAGGAAAGTGTGTTCTGGACACTGCAAACCGTGACGTCAGAATTTTCTTCAAATTTGCGAGACCTGAGTAACGAAATAAGTCAACTCAGCCAGCTTTCTCTTGACACAGCAACTTGTTTACCTAACAATCCGAATTCTATGGTCGAGTTGGACATTCTAGAGGAGTTGAAGTCTTTATCAACAAATATTGCTGGAATCCAAATTGCTGTATCATCATCATCGACACCTGACTCATGCCCCAGTTTGAATGACGAATTGAACTGTATAAAACCCGACTATTCTGGGTGGCGTTTATTAGGCACCAAAAAGTCATGGAAAGCTGATTTGAGTGAGTACGACGCACGTCAATCTAGGTTCCGACGTCAGCAAAATGAGGCTGACAAGTCAAGAAGGCGCAAAAAGCGATATTCAAGAAAAAATTACAATAACAGATCCAATACTCTTTCAACGCATCATTCATCTACAAAACGACATTGTAATAACATTATTAGTCACGACATGAATAATAATTGCACTAACTATAACAACAACAACTACAACAACAGCCGAAATAATCTTCCACCTGATAGAATACTTCTTGCTGCAGCTAAGGATCGATTTTCGGGACCACCAACAAATTACAGACCTACAATTAATTTTCAAAGAGGACCGACGATTAATCCTTATCGAGAGCACAACCTGCAACTAACGATGCCGAATCAAATGTCTGCTGAATATTCGTCAACTGATACGTGCGTGGCCTGTCGTGCTCAACATTCGTGTTTTCGGCAATTTTGACGCATTACCCAGAAGAAGAGAATAATGACAATATTATCATAAGTCAACAATCATGTTCAATAAGATCTCCTCATCTATCGTCGTCGACAGAAATCGTAGCATATTGTCAAAATTTTAACCGTATGAAGAGCGCACTAAAGATTAATGAAATCCATAAAAATATTTTAGGGTGTTCGGGAATTATTCTAGCAACCGAAACTAGTTGGGATGATAGCGTTAACAGCACGGAAGTCTTCGGAAACATTTACAACGTTTTTAGAAACGATCGTGAGCTCCATACATCTGATAAAAAATCGGGGGGAGGTGTTCTTATTGCTGTTTTAGCAGAATTTGACGCCGAAATGATAACCACTACGAAATTTAAAGAATTTGAACACGTATGGGTAAGAATTCATTTAGCAGGTGAAACACATATTTTTGTTTCAGTATATTTTCCTCCTAACAATGCCCAAAAAGCTACATATGAAAAGTTTCTGCATGTTGCTGATGAAATCATGACTAAGCTTCCATCGGAAGCTAAAGTTCAATATATATGGAGACTTTAATCAGCGCAATATCGACTTTATTCCAGACGCTGAAAATGAGAGCATTTTACTACCTCTCGTTGGGGAGAATGAAACGCTTCATTACTTATTCGACAAAATATCCGGTTTAGGTCTTAATCAAATTAATCATGTAAAAAATCAGCAAAACTGTTATTTAGATTTTTTATTTACTAATATTCACGATGATTTTTGTGTAATAGAATCACCAACTCCATTGTGGAAAAATAAAGCTTTTCATACAGCAATCGAATTCTCAATATTTATACTTCAGATTAATAGACCCGACGACTATGAGTATGAGGAGATTTTCGATTACCACTTAGCAAATTATAATAGTATTAGTCGTAAGCTACGAGAAATAGATTGGCAAGAACTCCTTAGAAACGAAAAAAAATGTCGAAATTTCAGTCGATATTTTCTACGCACGGCTGTACGACATAATAAATGAACATGTCCTATTAAAGAAAATTAGGCGACAAAATAATTCAAAGTATCCTGTTTGGTATAACGAGCATATTAGAAACCTAAGAAATCGAAAACAAAAAGCTCATAAAAAGTACAAAAGAGAAAATAATAGTGACAATTTATCGAATTACATACACATCTGTGACCAACTAAGTTCAGCAATTGATACTGCATTCAAAGAGTATAACTCAAGAACTGAACAGGAAATAAAGTCTTGCCCAAAAAAATTCTTTAGTTATGTTAGAAACAAATTGAAATCAGAAAACTTTCCGTCAAGAATGTATCTACAGGAAAACATTGGTAATAACTCACAAGAAATTTGTAATCTTTTCGCTAAATTTTTTCAACAAATCTACACGAAGTTTTCTGAAGATGACCGCGATCGTGAATATTTTAATTTCTTTCCAGAGTTTACTGAAGATATTAATGTAAATCAAATCGAAGTGCTAGACATAATAGATGCCCTAAACAAATTAGATGTCTCTAAAAGTGCCGGACCTGATGGGATTCCACCCATATTTATGAAAAAATTAGCATTAGATCTTGCAACCCCTCTGTGCTGGCTTTTTAATAATTCGCTTCAGTCTGGAGTTTTTCCAGAAACGTGGAAAAACTCTTTCCTTATACCAATTTTCAAAAATGGGAAAAAAGCAGACATATGCAACTATCGCGGGATTGCTATTCTTTCTTGCATTCCAAAGCTCTTTGAAGCGATCGTTAATGACAAACTCTTTAGTCAAATAAAAAAGAGAATTACTCACATGCAACATGGATTTTTCAAAGAACGTTTCACTACTACTAATTTGCTTGAATTCGTCCACTATACCCTGACCGCTATGGACAAGGGAAATTACATTGAAGCTCTTTATACAGATTTCAGCAAAGCATTCGATCGTGTTGACATACCCATGCTTATGTTCAAATTACAGAAATTGGGAATCTTACCAGGTCTTCTTAATTGGTTGGAATCTTATCTAACAAATCGTCAACAAATTGTAAAATTCAAGGGTAAAAAGTCAAGCCCCATTCACGTCAGTTCCGGGGTCCCCCAGGGATCTCATTTAGGTCCTCTTTTATTTATCTTGTTTGTTAACGACATTTCCTTTCTTTTTAAAAAAATAAAAATTCTAATATACGCAGACGATATAAAACTATTTTTAGAAATAGAGAAAAGTGAGGATGCCAAGGTTTATCAAGAAGAAATTCTTTCTTTTTATACATGGTGTAACAAAAGTCTTCTTCAACTAAATGTGAAAAAATGCAGTAGAATAACATTCAGTAAAAAACGAAATACACCTGACTTGATACTTACTCTTGGAAGTCAAACAGTTCAAAAATGCGAAAGAATTAGGGACTTAGGAATAATACTAGATTCTAAAATGACTTTTGTTGACCATTATAATACAATCATAAACAGAGCCAATAACATGCTAACAATAACAGGATTCATAAAACGATTTTGTTACTGTTTTCACGATCCGTATACAATTAAAACATTATACATTGCCTATGTTCGGTCAGTACTAGAATACTGTAGCTTAGTTTGGTCACCTTACTTAATCACATGGAAAGATCGAATAGAATCAGTTCAAAAACAATTTTTGTTATTTGCACTTCGTAAATTAGGTTGGACAAGACTTCCTCTTCCGTCATATAAAGCCCGCTGTATGCTAATAAGTATTCAAACATTAAAAGAACGCAGAGAATTTTCAATGGTCTCATTTGTAAATGACATTGTCTCGAATCGCATAGATTCCAGTCAACTCCTGTCCAAACTAAATTTTTACATACCATCTCGGCGTTTAAGAAATCGAAATATTTTTATTACAAACCACCAGCGAACAAACTATGCGAAAAATGGGCCAATAAATCAATTGATGGCTGTATACAACAAGCATTCAGAAGCAGTCGATTTCACTATGTCAAAAAACAAACTAAAGCAATATTTCAGTTCTATTCGGTAAGCCAATTATTATTATTTTTTTTTCAAAGTTATATTTATTAAGGCATAATCCTTTAAGGTTTACGATGCCAAGGGCTTGTCTATGTGGGTCCTCAGGAAACACTCTTGAGTCTTCGATCCGGCGGGTTGCCCTCATCGATGGTAGTGGTTCTTCGTGGCGGTGGTGTTGAAATATGACGTGGAAACGTTTCAAAAATTGCCGCATCCTTCTGTGGGTCCGCGGGAAACACCCCCAGGCTACGAAGGCCCGGCGGGTGGCCCGCATGTTGGTCATCGAATGGAGCGGCTCTTCGTTGGTGATGATGGTGGTGTTGCCGAGGAGAATAAAAAAAACACAGAGAAGTAAATGCTGTGGAAAACGGAGTGAAAAAAGGGGGTATGTAAACGAAAAGACTAAGAACGACAGAGATCTTATTAGTTGACATCGAGATGGTGAAGAGACATGGGAAGGGGAAGCGAAAAATTAGTGACAGCAGAAAGATCTTGTTAGTTCCGATGAAGATGGTGGACAGTCGGGGGATGGGGATAACCGGGCGGATGTTAGTAACGAACCTGAAGGTGAACTTAGCCTCAGTTGAAGTAGCGTCAAGGAAAAGGAGCAAATTAATGAGCAATATAACAGATTTCACTTGTACGTTAATGTGTTTAAGGTACTTATAAATGAGGAGCATATAAAGACTATCCCGACTCGCCAATACATCTCGGATCGGAACCTCAGGTGGTCTACCTCGGGCCCTAAGGGATTTCTTAAGCTCAGACCTGGCGTCACGATACTCTACGCACGACCACACGACATGCTCGATGTCCTGATAATCCTCGCCACAGGTGCAGAGACCGCTCTCCACGATCCCAATACGCCGGAGATGTGCGTTGAACGTGTAGTGGTTTGACATGAGCCGAGACATCACACGAATGAAATCGCGACTCACGTTCATCCCCTTGAACCAAGGTTTCGTCGATACCCTAGGGATAATGGAATGTAGCCATCGTCCCAGTTCGCCATTGCTCCATGAAGTTTGCCAACTTTCGAGAGTTTTCTGACGAGAGATACTGAAAAATTCATTGAAGCAAATTGGTCTTTCATAAATATCACCTTCTAATGCGCCCATCTTAGCCAATGAGTCTGCCTTTTCATTGCCTGGAATGGAACAATGTGAAGGGACCCAGACTAACGATATTGAATAAGACCGTTCAGATAAAGTTCGCAAGTGTTCCCGTATTTTCCCCAGGAAATATGGGGGATACTTTCCTGGCTTCATTGCCCGGAGAGCTTCTATTGAGCTTAGACTGTCCGTGACAATGAAGTAATGGTCTTTGGGCAACGTTTCAATGATCTCGAGGGTGTACTGAATAGCAGCTAATTCTGCGACGTAAACTGAAGCCGGATCATTGAGTTTGTACGAAGCGGTGATGTTTTGATTGAAGATACCAAAGCCTGTGGAACTGTTGATGTTTGAACCGTCAGTGTAAAACATCTTTTCACAGTTGACTGCTCTGAATTTATTATAAAAAATATTAGGGGCCATTTGAGGGCGTACATGATCCGAAATTCCACGAATCTCTTTTCTCATGGATGTGTCGAAAAATACAGTAGAATCAGAAGTATCCAGGAAATGAGCACGGTTGGGAATAAACGAAGAAGGGTTAAAATCCTGGGCCATGTAATCAAAATACAAGGACATAAAACGGGTTTGAGAATTGAGCTCGACAAGCCTTTCGAAGTTTTCAATCACCATCGGATTTAAGATTTCGCATCGGATTAGCAAACGATATGAGAGTTCCCAGAATCGGTTTTTCAACGGTAAGACGCCCGCGAGCACTTCGAGACTCATCGTATGAGTCGATTGCATGCAACCTAGGGCAATACGCAAACAACGATACTGAATTCTTTCCAGTTTAATGAAATGAGTGTTCGCGGCGGATCGAAAGCAGAAGCAACCATATTCCATTACGGACAATATCGTTGTTTGGTACAGTCTGATCAGGTCTCCTGGGTGGGCACCCCACCAAGTTCCGGTTATTGTACGAAGAAAATTGATTCTCTGCTGGCATTTTTGTTTCAGATACCTAATGTGACATCCCCAGGTGCCTTTGGAGTCGAACCAGACCCCGAGATATTTAAATGTGAAGACCTGAGCTATGGTTTCACCCCTTAGTTGAAGCTGTAATTGTGCTGGTTCTCGCTTCCTCGAAAATACAACCAGCTCAGTTTTCTCCGTAGAGAACTCGATACCCATTTGAAGAGCCCATGATGACAAGTTGTCTAGAGTATCTTGTAATGGTCCTTGGAGATCGGTAGCTTTGGGTCCTATAATAGACACAACGCTATCGTCGGCAAGTTGTCTTAGCGTGCAAGTTGTATTGATACATTCATCAATGTTGTTTACGTAAAAATTGTATAAAAGGGGGCTTAAACATGAGCCTTGGGGAAGACCCATGTAACTGAATCGTATTGTTGACAAATCACCATGCGTGAAATACATGTGTTTCTCAGACAATAGATTATACAAAAAGTTATTCAAAATTGGTGAAAGACCATGCTGATGCAACTTCTCAGATAGGATGTTTATGGAAACTGAGTCAAAAGCCCCCTTGATGTCTAGAAAAACTGACGCCATTTGTTCTTTACGAGCAAATGCCATTTGAATTTCGGTTGAGAGCAACGAAAGACAATCGTTCGTCCCTTTACCTTTGCGGAAACCAAATTGTGTATCTGAAAGTAAGCCATTAGTCTCGACCCAATTGTCTAGACGAAACAGAATCATTTTTTCGAACAATTTCCGGATACAGGAAAGCATAGCAATCGGCCGATACGAATTATGATCGGAGGCTGGTTTCCCTGGTTTTTTAATGGCGATAACACTTACTTGTCTCCAGTCATGTGGGACAATATTATCCTCAAGAAGCTTATTGAATAATTTCAACAAGCGCCTTTTGGCAGTGTCAGGCAGATTTTTTAACAAGTTGAATTTGATTCTGTCTAACCCTGGGGCTTTATTGTTACATGACAAGAGTGCAAGTGAAAACTCCACCATCAAAAACGGTGTTTCGTTCCTGTTTGATGACGCGACGCGGGTGATCTTCTGTTCCGGAACAGAGTCGGGACATACCTTTTTAGCAAAATCGAATATCCAGCGGTTAGAATATTCCTCGCTTTCGTTTGTGTTGTTTTGATTACGCATTCGTCGGGCCGTATTCCAAAGAGTAGTCATTGATGTTTCTCTCGATAAATCATTTACAAATCGACGCCAATAACCGTGTTTCTTAGCTTTAATAAGGCTTTTCATTTTAAAGTCTAATGACGCGTATTTTCGATAGTTATCTGGTGTTCCATTTTTTCTAAATATTATGAAGGCTGAAGTTTTTTCAGCTTTTAGTTCTGAGCACTCTTTGTCCCACCACGGATTGGGAGGACGGATGGTATTTTTCACGCCGGGTACTCGCTTCGTCTGAGCTTGAATCGCAGTATCGAGAATCAAGCCAGCCAGAAATGTATACTCTTCCTCCAGAGGAAGCTCTCGCGTTGTTTCTAGTTTCTCAGATATCGAGTTTGCGTAACTTTTCCAATCAATATTTCGTGTGAGGTCATACGAAACATTGACTGTCTCCAATGGTCTCGAACTGCTGCTGATTGAAATTACGATCGGCAAATGATCGCTACCGTGAGGATCAGGGATTACCTTCCACGTGCAATCCAATCGTAACGATGTCGAACAAATAGAAAGATCCAATGCACTTGGTCTCGCTGGTGGTGCCGGAACCCGTGTCATTTCTCCCGTATTTAAAATTGCCATATTGAAGTTATCGCATAGGTCGTAGATTATAGTTGATCTGTTATCATCATGAAGACAGCCCCATCCCGTACCATGCGAGTTGAAGTCTCCTAAAACCAACGTTGGTGCTGGAAGGAGTGCCATTAGATCGCAAAGCCGTCGGTGCCCAATCGAGGCCCTTGGAGTAATGTAGACGGAAGCAATGCAAAGGTCCTTGCCTTTCATTGTGACTTGACATGCGACAACTTCAATACCTGGTATCGAGGGGAGGTTTATTTGATAGAAGGAATAGCACTTTTTGATCCCTAAAAGTACCCCTCCATAAGGGGTTTCTCGATTCCAGCGGATAATGTTAAAGTCGTGGAAGTTGAGGGGTATTTCAGAAGTTAACCATGTTTCGCACAAAGCAAATGCGTCACATTGCAAATTGTTTATTAGAATTTTGAAAGAATCTATTTTGGGAATGATACTTCTGCAATTCCACTGTAGAACAGTGATCAAATCCATGACCTCGTTCTGTAAATTAGCCATTATTATTATTTAACTCATAATAAATTATACATCTATTTAGAATCTATTTAGAATAGTTTACAAATTTAAGACGATTATTGTAATTATCCTTATGGTCTACTTTTGATTGACGACAAATAAACAAACAAATAAACAAACATAACGTATGACAAAAAACTCACTTTCAAGGATCACATTGAAGGAATCCAGGCAAAGTGTTATTAATATATTAAATGTTTATATATTTAAAAAAAAGAAATTCTAAGCTCTGTCTAAAAAACAAAATGTTAATTTATAAACAAATCTTCAGACCAGCCGTACTTTATGCAGTACCAATTTGGTCAAGTTGTTGTTCCACCAGGAAGAAATCGCTTCGAAGGATTCAGAATAAAATTCTGAAAATGATTTTGAAGCGTCCTCCCTGGTTTAGTACAAATGAGTTACACAGACTCACAAATATAGAACCATTAGAAGTAATGTCAAATAATATTATAAGCAAATTCCGACGAAAATCGATGCAATCTTCAATTGAATCGATTCGCTCTCTGTATTAGTTAGTAAGTTAGTATATAAGTTCCTTTTCCCCGTTACACAATAGATGTAGGTTTAGAATTTTCCCTACACAAATATCTCAGAATTGCGGAAGCAAATGATGACCTCATGGTAACAACCAAATCATATATATATATATATATATATATATATATATATATATATATATATATATATATATATATATATATATATATATATATATATATATATATATATATATATATATATATATATATATATATATATATATATATATATATATATATATATATATATATATATATATATATATATATATATATATATATATATATATATATATATATATATATATATATATATATATATATATATATATATATATATATACAGTGAGATGAAAAAACTGCAACCAACTTCAGACTGCTGTCATTTCTAAACCGCTCGTCCCTCAGCTGTCAGATTTATTCTAGTGACAGCTCATTATATTATTTACAAGCGCACAAAAGCATTTTGGTGGGAATTTTTCAGAAAAAAAGTTATTTGTGATGGAATTCAAGTGTGATAGTGTGATTGCTTTGCATTTGGCTGGAAAACCACAAGTGGCTATCGTTAGAGCCCTCCAGCATTTAAAAGTGAATAAATCTTTTGTGTCTCGTACCATCGCTCGTTACCGTGATACTGGTAGCGTAGCCCGACGTCAAGGAAGTGGACGAAAAAAAACAGCAACATCGGCAGAAATGGTTCGAAAAGTGAAGAAGCGAATTGAACGAAATCCGCGTCGCAGTGGCCGAAAAATGGCTCGTGAGCTGAACATATCGCAATATGCCATTCGGCAAATATTGAAAAATGAGCTTGGACTAAAGCCATTGAAGTTCCAAAAAGTGCAAGATCTTACTGATGCGCAAAAAAAAGTTAGACTCGAAAAAGCTAAAGAGTTGCTTCGCTTGGCCGAAAGTGGTGAACTGCCGAATTTGGTTTTCTCCGATGAGAAACCATTCGTTATCCAGCAGTTTGTAAACAAACAAAATGATCGTGTTTACTTGCCAGAGAGGTCAGCTGAAAATTTGCAACTTCGGTTGGCCACCAGAACTCAAAAGCCGGCCATGGTGATGGTGTGGGCCGCCATAACAGCCGATGGTCGCTCGCCGCTCGTATTCATCGACCGTGGGGTCAAAATAAATGCGCAAATCTATCGCGAAAATATTTTGGAGGGAGTTCTGAAGCCCTGGGCACGCAAACATTTCGGCCGCAGACCTTGGACATTCCAACAGGACTCAGCACCATCGCACTCAGCACGCGCCACCCAAGAATGGTTAAGAAATGAGGTTCCTCGCTTCATTTCCACCGCACAATGGCCACCAAAATCTGCGGATGCCAATCCGTTGGACTATTGTGCCTGGGGTATTTTGGAAAGCAAGGTTGGCACTAAAAAATACCAAAGTGTCGATCATCTCAAGCAAGCGCTTCGCCGAGAATGGGACAAAATACCGCAGAGCCACTTTCGGGCAGCGTGTGATGGTTTCATTGGCCGTTTGAAGGCCATAGTTCGTGCCAAAGGTGGCCAATTCGAACAAATCTAAACCGATTCTCAAATTTGATGTTATTTCCGACATTTTTTGCTTTCATTCAATAAAATTTAAAAAAAAATGAAAAAATTATGGCGTTTTACTTTGTTGCAGTTTTTTCATCTCACCTTATATATATATATATATATATATATATATATATATATATATATATATATATATATATATATATATATATATATATATATATATATATATATATATATATATATATATATATATATATATATATATATATATATATATATATATTATTATTATTATTATATATATATAATAGAGCTGAAAAGTCACCATTTGTGGCTGAACACCCAATTTAAATCATAATAATTTAATTTTAACTCATATTCCAATAAATAGTTAAAAAAAAAAGGCCCTTCCCGCCGATGAGATAGAATTTACGTAAAAGTATTTACTTGACTCGCTAGATAGAGCGCGGTCCAATTTACTTATCGAATACATTTAATGATAAAATATTCCATTCTAATTGACTTTCATTATCATCTTCGAATAAGTAGAAAGTATTATTTCTGTTGTGTCAATAGGATCGTAGCACTGGCCATGTAATCGAAGCTATGCTATGAGTCGGTTGCGAATGTCTATTTCATCGATAACGAACCGAAGATCAAATGCCTTCTGGCCTCCGGTGCCAGAAATCATCAATAGTTTAATAATTTCATAGATTACATTATTGGAAAACACTCCAATTATAACTAATAGTTCATCTTACCATGCAATTAAAATTATTTAGTGAATCTTTTCTCAAGCACATATTTGGGGCACAAAATTAAATATAAAGCAATTTCGTAGTTCATTATTATTCAATCGATTTTGAAAGGAAAATCAAGCGTTGATTCATTGTATTCATAATAATTGAAAAACCAATGAATTCCAAATAGTTTTCCATGCTGACTGGCTCGAGGCTGACTCTCAATTTTTATCACATATTTTGTATCACAGGTTAATGAACGATAATACTTGGGTTGTATTCATTTCATTCAGTAGCTTGTTAATGATGAAGTTATAGTTTTGCTATAAAAATTGCTACAATCTAAAATAATACCTGTTATACGATATTACACAGCCAAGCTATATTGCTTCAACAACATCAATGCATTGAACTCAACAGAATGTGACATTATTAGCATTATAAATAACAGTTACTTAGAAAATAAACGATTTCAATATCCATTTCATTTTATTCAACTCGTTTTTATTTCAACACAAAACCCAATGCTGCATAAATTCGCGAAAATTCATTATTTTATATGTAATTTTTGCTCACGATACGAAATGACATACTGCTACAAACACTACTTTTCAGTTCTAAAATCATCCTCGTGGAACGGAACAGTAACCATTTATACATTTCAAAAAACAATTACGGCTCGGCAAAGCAAAACATCAAAATTCTATTAATTCTACAAAAGTACTACTTTAAGCACAGACTGAACGAGATAGTTAACTAATGTACCTCATGTGTACCGTTTCGAGCTAAAGTAATTAAAATAATTAATTAACCCTGAGAAAATCTCATTTTTCCGATATATTCTTGATAAGTTCAAAGGCTTGGAAATTATAATTCAAAATTGAGTAGGAGTTGAGACTCAGGCTGAGTAAATGCAAATAAAATCACTTTAGAAGACTCGAATAATTCATCATAGTAACATAAGTACGTTATAAGAAAAATAAAAATGATGATCTATAAATAAATTGAAAGATTCTATGAAACTGGCTCCGCTGTTATACGATTTTAGCAAGGAACTGTTGGAAACTTGAAATATTTGTGGAAAACTCTTTCGCATTTACACCACATAATTTGAGTATAAACTAATTTATACGCTGCATGAAAATTAATGGTGGTTTTTTATTTGAGAGATTGCGTTCAAAGGTGTTCGATTGCGTTCGGGATGGATGTGTGAGGTTCCGGCAGAGGAGCGGGATTGGACATGATTGGTGTACATGAGCGGGAAACGAGATGATTGGTGTACATGAGCGCTGAAGTGAGGTTCTTCAAAAAATTTGAGCGCTCTTAGGCATTCACTCGACTACGTTACTCGCGGATAGACGTGGAAAAAAATGTCGCCACGAAGTTCTTCTCTTATTCACGACAATGGCGCAGCATTTGCTCCCACGAGTAAATTATCAGAATTATTTTTAGAAAAGTGGAAGAGAAGTGGAAAAGATTAACTTGAAGGGAGCTTATATTAAATATAAATTTTCACAATTCATCATAAGTACGAAAGAAGCATATACTGCAGGTATGAAATCAAGTGGGAAGGAAATAGTTCCCAATGAAAGAGTGGAAGATTTGAGTGTTAAATAATGGGGTTCTGTTATTAATCCCCTACGAAAGGTAGACGATGTGATAGTTTGCGAAATTTAAATTTAACATTGCCGACGGAAGGGCGGCGAGGTTTATTGAAACTATTTCTCAACAGAAGGGCGAAAAATAAAGTTGAATTTTACATGTAAATGAGTACCGACGGAAGGGCGCTTGTGCTTTGTTTGTATTCTCCACGACGGAAGGACGATGGAGAGGATAAAGCAACCATGAATAGAATTAACAATAACTATCGTGTTTGTTGTATTATTTAGCAACACTTGAAATTTTTGTATTTAATTTTACAGAAATGAATCACCGAAGAAAAAGAAATCAAAACTAACAAAGAATCGAAAAACGGATATAGTACAATCATTGACGAAGGAACTGCAAGAGGCAATGACTCGTTTGGCTAACATGCAGGAAGCATTAAAAAAAATAACGATCTGAAAAAGAACTGATGAAGGCATGCTGGGCGACATCGAGCACAACGGATAGTCTAGCTACAGATAGCGTCGAGTTTGAAGGATCGTAAAGACCATCTAGTACTCGGCGTACACGACTGGGAGACAACGTTGAAGAAACTCGATTGATCAGTGAATCAACTTTCAATTTCAGTGAATTAACTTTCAATTTCATCGTTAAATGTACCACAGTGTCTACCGTTAGCCGATTATGACGACATTAGCAGACACTCTTATGAAATGTAGAAAGATCTCCTGGTCATTCCATTTGTTAATGACGAAGCTATCCAATTCAAAATCAAAGATGGCGCTCGTTTACTTGGCATATTTAAAAATACAAAATCTACAGAAGAAGCTCCTGATCCATTCTCCAATGCGTTGCACCGCTTAAAATCCTATTTTGGATCGGGATCTTATATAATGTTATATAGGCGAAAACTTGCTTTAATGAACCAGAAGCCTGGAGAATCGGATTTACAATTTGTCAATAGAATAGCTGCGACAACCAGGCTGTGCGAATTTAACGGAGGAAAAATGTTCGAAGGAATTGTTGGAACAATCACGGGACAGGCACGAAACCGCAAAGTTCGAACGGCAGTACTTAAAATGCTTAATCGTGGCGGTTCGGTTATGGATTTAGTGGGTAAGGTGCGTGAAATAGAAACAATTCAAATCAATGAGGAATACTAAAGACAGAAGCATAGCCGGCCGGATCCAGGAGTCATCGCTCCGATCAGAGCAGATTTCCCAAGAAATCAACCACCTCGCAATCGTTTTCAACCATATCAACAGACAACATCAGATCCCTAGTCATTTAGAAACGCAAAATACACAGAATTCTCAGGATGGCGTAACAACTATCTTAGCGGATTTGGACGTCGAAGTATGAACAACAACCGACCACGCAAACAAAAATGCTGGAGATGTGGTAATGTGTACCACTCTTCCGAGGAATGTCCGGCAATCAGTCGCACTTGCAGAAATTGCGGTGAGGTTGGCCATTTTCAACGAGTCTGTCATCGCCCTTCACAAATAGCTCCTATGGAGGATCGAGAAGTAGATACTTCGGATATGAAAATTAAAAAGATAGGTTCTGTTGATAAAGTGGAGGGTAATTCAAACCCAGTGGAAGAAGTAAGTGAAGTTTCAAAAATTTAATTATCAATAAAATGCTAAAAAGAATGCTTTTGTTTGTTTTAAGATTTGAAATGAATTTGAAAAAAAATGGTAGAATAAAAAATGAATTATTGACATAATATTGGTGTCTATTGTTATCAATTCTGTGGTGTAAAAGAATATCTTAATTTTAAAATAAACGAACAACACAAACAAACAACACATTCAAAATAATCTATCATAATATATTTTGTACTATTCTATTTAATTGCAAGAGGTAATTTGCACGCACATTGTTATGTCGCCCACGGACGAAATGAATAAAGATGGATTAGTTCTGGCCAAGGTAGCTGGTTCGAGGTTTGAGAGATCCAAACCAGTATATCTATCGAACACCATTCGTCATTCCAACATTGGAAAAGATGCTTGCCGAGCTAAATGGTGCTCGCTGGTTCTCGACAATAGATCTGACTCACGCATTTGAAGTATTCCGGTGCATAAGACTTCCGTTTGGCCTCTGTAATGCACCAGATATGTTCCAAGAAACGTTAGGGAAGCATGTTCTGGGTGACTGTAATGGAGTCATAAATTGTTTGGACGATATATTAGTTCATGGAAAAAAACGAGGAGAACATGATGCAAATCTAGCGATAGTTTTATCGCGCCTTAGTGAGCATAATGTTAAATTGAATGACTCAAAATGTATTTATGGTAGTCAATCAGAAAAATTTGACGGCTTCGTTCTTACGGCTGATGGCTGGATGGTTGAAAACGATGAATTGAAGGCAATTAAAAACTTTAGAAGACCTATCAACAATACGAAGGTAAAAAGTTTCTTAGGCCTCGTAACATTTACCGATAAGTTTATAATGAACCGAGCGAAAAAACGTAACATCTCAGAGCACTGGTTGATTCGGAAAGATTCTATTGGACTAATCAAGAAGAAATAGAATTTAATTTCTTACGAACCGATGCGTTGAAAGCGATTAGTAAGCTAGCCTACTACAGTAAAGCAGACACAGTTGCATTGTTTGTTGATCCTTCACCAACTGGGCTGAGTGCGGTACAATTGTAAGTGCACAACCACAACACTATTATCAACCACTCCCGCCTGTGTGTGACCCTTTTCGAGCTACTTGTTGGTTGGAAATATCTAGGAACCTTTCCGAGTCTTTGGAGTGAATCAGGTATGAAAAAGTTGGACCGCGAAGACATACGAGAACGGGACAACGAATCTAAACTAGCGAGTAAACAATATGCGGATTTAGTGCGGGCGCAAAGTCTTCTAAGGTTGAAGATTTTGTACTCTCAGCTCATCAAAAAAGACAAAACTCAATCCCATATTTAGTTTAAAGCACTTCACGTTTATTGCTAGGGAAGGAGCAAAGGTCGTCTTAATTTCTAAAGAAGGAATTCAATATGTCCGGAACATCCAGGATGTCAGAAAAGCGTTTAAGATTGAAAAACACGCTTCCGACTTCGAGGAAGAGGAATATCAAATCCAATCTATGTCTAAAGCAGCACAGCCAAAACGTAAAACAGGAGAATTGAGACTTCGTCAGCGTGCGAATATCAAAAAACATAATCGCTTCGATGATAAATTTTAATACTTCATATACTGCTAAGAGTACATAAGGAGGATAATGTAGGAAATAGTCCTGAAAAGAGAAAATAATTAAAATAAACAATTTACAATACATACCTTGAGTGATATTCTTTGCGTACTGTCCCGGATTGCCATAATAAACAAAAATTACCATTGAAAAATCTCATTATTACGATATAATCTTGATAAGCTCAAAGGCTTGGAAATTGTAATTCAAGATTGATTAGGAGTTAAGACTCAGGGTGAGTAAATGCAACTAAAATCACTTTAAAAGACTCGAATAATTCACCATAGTAACATAAGCACGTTATATGAAAAATTAGAATGATGATCTATAAATAAATTGAAAGATTCCGCTGTTATACGATTTTAGCAAGGAACAGTTGGAAACTTGGAATGCTTGTGGAAAACATTTTCGGATTTACACCACATAATTTTAGTTTAAACAGACCCTGTCAGCTAGAAGCGAAATCAATCTTCAGTTCAGCAACGCCATCGTACGGCATCACATTCAACATTTCATGTCAATGAATTTTATATTTATCTCTCCTACTTCTATGTACGAGATTCGATGCGGACTCGCCTGAAGCACCATGCTCACCAAAAAGGATGTTGCCAATGATTTGTTCGGGAAATGTGAGAGCTGGATATCTTGGTAATATGATGTCTTTGGTATAAACTAATTTATACGCTACATGAAAATTAATGGTGGTGACATTAACGATAAGAGTGTTTCCGCTGTCGAATGAGAGATTGCGTTCAAAGACGTTCGAATGCATTCGGGATGGATGTGTGAGGCTCCGGCGGAGGAACGGGAGAGGACATGATTGGTGTACATGAGCGGAAAACGAGATGATTGGTGTACATGAGCGCTGAAGTGAGGTTCCTCAAAAAAATTTGAGCACTCACAGGCATTACTCGACTACGTTACTCGCGGATAGACGTGGAAAAAAATGTTGTCACGAAGCTCTTCTGGTATTCACGACACCATTCTGTCGAAAAATAAATGAATCAAAAATCGAGTGCAATCAATAAAAAGTAAATTGATATAAATGTCCATTGTGCGCATCGAAATTGCATCAGTTTGCACCCACTCGGGCAACGTAAGGTTGCATATCACTGAGCGCCCCGCTTTTCACTGTGCCATACCCCACGCTTTTCGATATTTCTGACAATAGAATCAAGAAACCGACGGTTGAAATTAAACAGTTGATGGAAATCAAATCAGACATCTTTTAAAAATTAGAATGCAATCTTACTAAGAGTTTCGATAACTATTTCCTATACTTTGGAACGGAACCTGTATGCTGGTATAACTGAAACGAATGTATTTGATCTTCGGTAGTGCGAAATAAATTTTTGGGTGCCTTCCGAAACGAAAACTGAATACAACCAAAAATGAAATGAGTTTATTTGGTTATCGACTATCTAAATCTGCTAACCCGATAAACCTGATTATTTATGTGAAATAGACATTTTTAAACTAATAACCCTTTATCTCCGAAACCGGAAGTTGGATCTGACTGAAAAACAAGATGTTTTATAGAATCTTGAAACTTTACATTTGAATGTTAGATGATTCTTAGATTTCATTTCAATCTTAGATCGGCTCAGCCAACTACGAGAAAAATGAGTTACACAGTTTTAATTTCGTTTCACATATCATCCTGTAGTTCCGGAATTAGATGTCGGAACCAAGCATAATTCAAGAACCTTGTTTGGGAGTATACGACTCTTCATATGAATCTGAGTTTAAAGAAAACGGTTGAGTCATCTTCAAAAAAAATTGAGTGAAATTATTTGTCACACACGCATTTGCTGGTCTCGACGAACTGATTCGAATGGTATAGTAGTACACGGAACGACCGAAATTAGCTCTGCGCCTAATTCGTATTACTGTTTTTGGATTAGTTGATTTTAACAACAAAATTTCCAAAATAACTATGAAATTAGTTAAAATTGAGAATTTACATTGCTGAAAAAAACTCTTATTTTTAGAGAATGTGTTTAGTTGGCGAATATTCTGGACACAAACCAGCATTATTTCAATCCAGTACGAAATTCTCATTGACAACAAATTTTGTTATTAAAATCAGAAAATTTGTTTCTATTAATCTATCACCATCATTACTGAAGGACAGGACAAAGAAAACAAAAATGAAATTGGTTTTATTAACATGTTTATTAGCTAAAAACTCATGAGAAGTGTCAAAGCAAAACAATCCATTAAAAAGCTAAAAGGGACAGTCTTGTTAAAACTGCTTGCAAATTGTTTAGATGTTTTTCGCAAGTGTTACGATATATCCATATATAAATTTCTAAACCGATATGTAAAAATGACGTAAACTGTTAGTGGAAAGTGTAGTTATTCAGAATTTGTGCGCATTTAAAGCGATTGTGCGTAATAATGTTTTTACGGGGAACAGTGAAGTGAGTTTCGAATATTGCACTCTGATTGTATATGTCAAACGATGTTTTTTGTATCTTCCAACCTTCTGGGCTGTCCGGTGTACTACTTGTACCGAGTGCTCAAAGTTTTCAGTGAGATCGTCAATGTCGCGAAGTCGAATGAAGAAAACAGCAATCGAGAGGAAAAATTTTCAAAAAGAAGTTTATGTTTCGCTTATGTCTTTTTCTCCAATACAACATCGTATTTATACCTGCCAATATAGAAACTGAAATTTTTTCGGTAGTAGTGTGCCATCTAGTGGCTAGTAGTCATTACGGTGCTAACGTTTTTTCGGTGACAGAGCGCCATATAGCTGCAAATTGCAGAAACCAATTCAACCATTTATGTTGGTTGAAAACAACGTTTTATTTCTCTAATTCAACTAAAAAATTAGTTGAATGGATATGAAGCGTGCCTGAGCTAAGAAATGACAGCACGTTTAATTGGTGAATTCAACTAAAACAATAGCCATTTCAACGAATATTTTATTATTATTAAGGGAATTAGAATTAAAAAATCTAAATAAGCAAAGGTAAGATTTCTTTAGTTGTCTCAAAAAATAACTAACTAAAATCAGAAAATCAACCAATTTTTTCGCCAAAATGCTGATTTCGGTCTATCCGTGTAGTTTAAATCAATATAATTATGGAATTGCTTTAAACTCGAAAATTCTGCCATCATCTGGTTTACATATGGCATATTCGAACGATTAGGTTGTCAAAAACGAGCTGTGCTAAAATCGGTCCGAGGCAAAATATCATGCTGTACATAGTCTTTTGGGAACTTAGAAACAAATGTATGTAACATTTCAAAAAATCGTGTTTTATGTTGCTCACAAGCATTTCTTGGCCAGATAGCGCTCCAAACATCTACTACTAGAATAGGGGAAAAAGTCGCTTACACAAAAATTTCGATATCTCCGTTAAAAATGAACGGATTTCAACAATCTATGACTTGTATGATAGGTATTACCGTGCGGAATCTAAGTCTGAATATATTTGGTTGGTTGGTTGGTTGGTTGGTTGGTTGTTTGCGAATTCTATACCTATTTCTTATATTTAAAAAAAAATTAAAAAAATCACTAGCCAATATGAAGAGGTAGCTTATGAACAAAGTATTCCTGAAATTTAAATTTTTATACTGAGCACCCTACCTCCAGAACAAAGGGTTTGATCCGAATGAAAATTGGAATATTCTTATAGCATCTTAAGATTTTCCATCTCCGAGAAAAGTGAGTGACATTATTTTTACATTTTTGGTACATTATTTTCACATGTTTGTTGCATATCACCCTGTAATTCCAGAACCGGAAGTTGGATCCAAACGAAATTCCGAAACTTTATATGGGACCAGAAAGCCTTCTATTTATTTCTAAGTTTGTGAAAATCGGCTACGCCATCTCCGAGAGAAATGAGTGACATTATATTCACAATTTTAATGCATTATTCCCACATTTTTGGTGCATATCATCATGTAATTCCGGAACCGGAAGATGGATCCAAATGAAATTCAGGAACTTTGTATGAGACCATAAAACCTTTCATTTGAACCTAAGTTTTCAAAAATCCGTTAAGCCATCTCCAAGAAAAGTGAGTGATATTATTTTTACATTTTTTTATGCATATCGAAGCGGAAATTGGATTCAAATGAAATTCAGAAACTTTATATGGGACCATAAGACATTTCATTTAAATCTGAGTTTGTGAAAATGGGTTTAGCCATCTCCAAGAAAAGTGAGTAACGTTCTTTTCACATTTTTATTTTTTTTTTATATATATATATAAATAGGCATAGAATTCGCTCAAACTTTAGAAAAATTTTCCGAGGCCCGGAAGGCAGAATGTCATATAGTTACCAATCAATTCAGCTCGACGAACTGAACAAATGTCCGTGTGTGTATGTGTTTGTGTCTGCATGTGTGTTGTCAACTAAGAGGTCGCAAATGAAAGGTCTCCCCGTCACCCAGAACGCTATTGAATGGTTTTGAGATCGGATGTTTACTTTTTGAGTTATACGAAGTTTTATGTCAAAATTTTTAGTTTTTTGACAGTATCTGACCTTGACAACAGAGTATGTTTCTATAAATAGATTCCACACGGTAATAACTATCCAACAAGCCATAGATTGTGAAAATCCGTCCATTCCAACGGAGATATCGACATTTGAGCGACGTATGACAAAGCAATGCTTGGGAGCAACGTGAAACACGATTTTTTTACTGTTACGTACAATTGTTTCTAAGTACCAAATAGACTGTGTATAGCATTTTTTTCATGACAATTTGCCTCGGACCGATTTTAGCACGGTTCGTTTTTGGCAACATAATCGTTCGAATATTGCATATGTTAACCAGATGATATCAGCATTTTCGAGTTGAAAGTAATTCCATAATTATATTGATTTAAACTACTTACAGCAATAAATGCTGGAAGAACTTAACTTCCATATACCATACAACTCAGTTCGTCGAGATCAGCAAATGCCTGTGTGACAAATAATTTCACTCAATTTTCTCGGAGATGGTTGAACCGTTTTCTACAAACTCAGATTCATATGAAAAGTAGTATACTCCCAAACAAGGTTCCTGAATTACGTTTGGATTCGACTTCTGATTGCGGAATCACAGGATGATATGTGAAACGAAATTTAAATAATGCATTTCATTTTTCTCGTAGATGGCTGAGCCGATCTAAGATTCAAATGAAATCTAAAATCCATATATGATTCAAATGAGAGGTCTTAAAATCCTATTAAACATCTTACTTTTTAGTCAGATCCGAGGATGGTTTAGGAGATACAGGGTGATTAGTGTAAAAATGTCCATTTCACATAAATTAATTAGGTTTATCGGGTTTGCAGATTTTTAAAGTCGATTACCAATTAAATTTATTTCCCTTTAAGCGGTATTCGTTTTTTTTATTTGCCCACCACACTCCCCCACACCAAAGAGCTTCTATTTGTGAAGCACTCTGGTAGTGGACGCAAACTCAAAAAAAAATTTGGCAAAATACTACTAAAAGAAACTCTTACGTTACAATAAATATAATGAGAAACGCTGAGATGTTTGTATTTTCATGATATGCAATTAAACATATTAATAAATATTGCGGAATCCCAGTGGAATTGATTTCCTTTTAAGGGATCTACAATGATACAGGCTAACTAAAAAAATTATACAAGAATAAATTACTGTTGATAGTTTATAAAACAAGGAATACATTAATACATTAAGGAACTACATTAATTAAATATCTCGTTCAGTCTATGCTTAAAATGATACTTCAGTCTAACCCCGAATAAGGCACGGCTGGATGTTCTTTGAATGTCAAATGGAAGTGCGTTATATTTTATTGGAACCAACAAAAAGAATTCTTCTTTGACCAATGTTTGTGACTGCTCGAACGCGAAGCAGGTTGTTACTACGACGTGTTGTTCGAGAGTGAGTTAAAGTTGGAAACTGTAAATTATGGTGAGTTGAGGGGTTGTGTAGGATATCATGAACGAACAGTAATGTTTGAACATCACATAAGTATGCTAGAGGTAAGATGTTATGGGTATTATCGGAGTATAACAATAAGCTTGAAAACAGTAGGGGTTTATTGAAGATGATTATTGAGATGATTTTTAGATGAGAGCTAGCGGCGCGACCCCACATCGATACCAAATAAATGAGCTGTGAATGGATGTAAGCAAAATAAAAGTTTAGAAGTGCATGCTTAGGAACATATGACTTGACCCTCCACAAAATACCGCAGTAGGTTGCCACATGTTTTTCAACAGATTTAATATGATGAGTCCAGGTTAACGTGGGGTAAAAAAACACCCAAATATTTGAAACAGTCCACTTTTTCAATAATATAATGTCCCAATTTAGGATGACAATGGATTGGTATTATTTTCCTTATGGACCAGAAAATCATATATTTAGTTTTTATAAGATTTAAGGACAATAAATTTGCACTAAAATTCCGGAACCGGAAGTTGGATCCAAATGATATTCAGGAGCTCTGTACCATGAAACCTACAAATTAAATCTAGGCTTGTGAAACTCGGTTCAACCATCTTCGAGAAAATTGAGTGACATTAATTTAACAATTTTAGTGCATATCATCCTATAATTCCGAAACCGGAAGTCGGATCCAAATAAAATTCAGGAACTTTATATGGAATCATGAGACCTTTCATTTGAATCTAAGTTTGTGAAAATCGGTTCAGCGATCTCCGAGAAATGTGAGTGGCAATATTTGTCACATACATATATACAAACACATACACACACAAACATTTATCCAGCTCGTCGAGCTGAGTCGAATAGTATATGATAATAGTATAGGCCTCGATTCAAAAGTCGGTTTGGTCTTTCTCATATGAAGAGGCTATGTAATCGCTGTGAAAACCGACTTTACAACCAAGGCCCGGAGGGCCGAGTGTCATATACCATTCGACTCAGTTCGTCGAGATCACAAAATGTCTGTGTGTGTGTGTGTGTGTGAGTATGTATGTATTGGACAAAAAATATCACTCAATTTTATCAAAGATGGCTGTACTGATTTTCACAAACTCAGATTCAAATGAAAGGTCTCAGGGTCCCATAGACTGCTGTTAAGTTTTATACCGATCCGACCTCCGGTTCCGGAATTACAGGGTGACATGCACTGAAAATAGGAAAAAAAAATAGTCACACAGGTTTCTCAAAGGTGTCTGAACCGATTGAAATGAAAGGTCTTACGATCTCATATAGTTTTCCAGAAATTCATGTGAATTTGACTTCCGGTTCCGGAATTATAAGGGAATATAATTCACTTATTCTTTCTGAAATTTCTCAACCGATTTTCACAAACTTAGATGAAACTAAAGGTCTTGAAATTCTTAAAAAAGTTCTCGAGAAGTTGATCCAGATCCGATTTTTGCTTTCGGAATTACAGAGCGATTAGTGAAAATTTTCAATTTCAAGAATATCTTTTCACTAGCGATGGTGAAACGAGGTGCACATTTTTATAAAATTTATCATCTAGTTGACAGATATTGTTAGTTGATGAATATATAAAACTACTTTAGGACTACTAGTCCCCGGTTTCCGCTTTCGAAAGCACCGATAATAGTGAAGAAAAGCTCAAAAACCCTATAAATTACTGTTGATAGTTTATAAAACAAGGAATACATTAATACATTAAGGAACTACATTAATTAAATATCTCGTTCAGTCTATGCTTAAAATGATACTTCAGTCTAACCCCGAATAAGGCACGGCTGGATGTTCTTTGAATGTCAAATGGAAGTGCGTTATATTTTATTGGAACCAACAAAAAGAATTCTTCTTTGACCAATGTTTGTGACTGCTCGAACGCGAAGCAGGTTGTTACTACGACGTGTTGTTCGAGAGTGAGTTAAAGTTGGAAACTGTAAATTATGGTGAGTTGAGGGGTTGTGTAGGATATCATGAACGAACAGTAATGTTTGAACATCACATAAGTATGCTAGAGGTAAGATGTTATGGGTATTATCGGAGTATAACAATAAGCTTGAAAACAGTAGGGGTTTATTGAAGATGATTATTGAGATGATTTTTAGATGAGAGCTAGCGGCGCGACCCCACATCGATACCAAATAAATGAGCTGTGAATGGATGTAAGCAAAATAAAAGTTTAGAAGTGCATGCTTAGGAACATATGACTTGACCCTCCACAAAATACCGCAGTAGGTTGCCACATGTTTTTCAACAGATTTAATATGATGAGTCCAGGTTAACGTGGGGTAAAAAAACACCCAAATATTTGAAACAGTCCACTTTTTCAATAATATAATGTCCCAATTTAGGATGACAATGGATTGGTATTATTTTCCTTATGGACCAGAAAATCATATATTTAGTTTTTATAAGATTTAAGGACAATAAATTTGCACTAAAATTCCGGAACCGGAAGTTGGATCCAAATGATATTCAGGAGCTCTGTACCATGAAACCTACAAATTAAATCTAGGCTTGTGAAACTCGGTTCAACCATCTTCGAGAAAATTGAGTGACATTAATTTAACAATTTTAGTGCATATCATCCTATAATTCCGAAACCGGAAGTCGGATCCAAATAAAATTCAGGAACTTTATATGGAATCATGAGACCTTTCATTTGAATCTAAGTTTGTGAAAATCGGTTCAGCGATCTCCGAGAAATGTGAGTGGCAATATTTGTCACATACATATATACAAACACATACACACACAAACATTTATCCAGCTCGTCGAGCTGAGTCGAATAGTATATGATAATAGTATAGGCCTCGATTCAAAAGTCGGTTTGGTCTTTCTCATATGAAGAGGCTATGTAATCGCTGTGAAAACCGACTTTACAACCAAGGCCCGGAGGGCCGAGTGTCATATACCATTCGACTCAGTTCGTCGAGATCACAAAATGTCTGTGTGTGTGTGTGTGTGAGTATGTATGTATTGGACAAAAAATATCACTCAATTTTATCAAAGATGGCTGTACTGATTTTCACAAACTCAGATTCAAATGAAAGGTCTCAGGGTCCCATAGACTGCTGTTAAGTTTTATACCGATCCGACCTCCGGTTCCGGAATTACAGGGTGACATGCACTGAAAATAGGAAAAAAAAATAGTCACACAGGTTTCTCAAAGGTGTCTGAACCGATTGAAATGAAAGGTCTTACGATCTCATATAGTTTTCCAGAAATTCATGTGAATTTGACTTCCGGTTCCGGAATTATAAGGGAATATAATTCACTTATTCTTTCTGAAATTTCTCAACCGATTTTCACAAACTTAGATGAAACTAAAGGTCTTGAAATTCTTAAAAAAGTTCTCGAGAAGTTGATCCAGATCCGATTTTTGCTTTCGGAATTACAGAGCGATTAGTGAAAATTTTCAATTTCAAGAATATCTTTTCACTAGCGATGGTGAAACGAGGTGCACATTTTTATAAAATTTATCATCTAGTTGACAGATATTGTTAGTTGATGAATATATAAAACTACTTTAGGACTACTAGTCCCCGGTTTCCGCTTTCGAAAGCACCGATAATAGTGAAGAAAAGCTCAAAAACCCTTCTTAATCCACCTAGTGGTGTGATAATGCCTTTCTCTTCTTTCATAACAGTCTCATGAAAATATGTTTCATACTTTTATTAAATAATTTTGGATACTAATTTTGACACCAATTGATTCAGATTGATTCGAGTAGTTCACAAAAGCATGCTTCAGTGTTTATGTCACACAGTCAGCATCATTTTTCCAAACTAGTGCTTGACATTTGCGTTGCCTATTTGTATGAGAACAGTGATGCTAATCTAAAAAAAGCCTTCTTAGTCCACTTAGTGAAATTTTCATATATCTTGAAAAATCACCATAGGGGGGAGTACATGAAATTTTCGAAATCGAAAAAAAATTTTTGATGCCAAAAGGCTTAGAATTGCATGAAACGTCGAGATTTAGTGTCATCTCAAAAAAAAATTTTTTTGAAAAAATCGACTTTTTGGGACTTAGAAAAAATATGAAGTCCCAGAAAGTTGATTTTTTCAAAAAAAATTTTTTTTGAGATGACACTAAATTTCGATGTTTTATGCAGTTTTAAGAGTTTTGGCATCAAAAAAAATTTTCGATTTTGGAAATTTCATGTGCCCCCTATGGTGCTTTTTCAAGATCGAAAATTGCCAAACCTTTACCACCGGGCAGCACCCCTTAAGCATGTCCGATTTAGGTCAAATTTTGCATGAAGACTTTTTTCGAGGTGCTTAAACTTTTGAGCACTAGAACTTTAGGAAAATAGAGTTGATCCCAAAATTTTGGCACCCTTATATATATAAGAGCGGTAAAAATCAACGTGTTTTGTCGGTTACGTCACTTATACCATCATATATCTGGAACCAAAAGTCACAAACATTTAATCTTCGAACTTGATCAACGGCCCGACAGTAGCTTTCAAACGAGCCCAAGTTTGTTAAAATCGGATCAGCCATCTCTGAGAAAATTGAGCGCGTTCAAATACAACGCTTTTTGTCGGTTACGTCACTTATACGATCATATCTCCGGAACCAAAACTCACAGCCATTTGATCTTCGAACTTGATCAATGGCCCAACAGTAGCTTTCAAACGAGCCCAAGTTTGTTAAAATCGGTTCAGCCATCTCTGAGAAAATTGGGCGCGTTCAAATAGCACGATTTTTGTCGGTTACGTCACTTATACAATCATATCTCCGGAACCATAAGTCACAGCCATTTGATCTTCGAACTTGATCAATGGCCCAACAGTAGCTTTCAAACTAGCCCAAGTTTGTTCAAATCGGTTCAGCCATCTCTGAGAAAATTGAGCGCGTTCAAATACAACGCTTTTTGTCGGTTACGTCACTTATACAATCATATCTCCGGAACCAAAAGTCACAGCCATTTGATCTTCGAACTTGATCAATAGCCCGATAGTAGCTTTCAAACGAGCCCAAGTTTGTTCAAATCGGTTGAGCCATCTCTGAGAAAATTGAGCGCGTTCAAATATCTTCGAAAAGTGCACATACATACACACACATACATACACACACACACAGACATTTTCCGATCTCGACGAACTGAGTCGAATGGTATATAACACTATGGGTCTCCGAGGCTCCGTTCGAAAGTCGGTTTTTCCAGCAATTCTAATACCTTTCTATAGAGAAAGGCAAAAACGGAACTCGCTTCGATTTCTCAGCAACGGTTAAGCCGATTATCACAAATCATGATTCAAATTGAAGCTCTCATTGTCCTAAAATATGCTGTGCGATTTCATCCAGATCCGCTTTCCGGTTTCGAAATTGTAGGGCGATATTCTGTCAAAACATTCAAATCGTAATTGAAAATGACGATGCAAAACTCGTATGCTCGACGGCTTTGCTCCGTTCACAGCGTGCTTTGTTCAATTTCGTATAGCGTGCAACCCTACCACATTTAAACATTATTGTTCAAAAGAGTAATTTGTAAATATGTAAAACTTTTTTCCAATTTGTACCTACTTGTTAGTGTCAGTACAACATCATGATAACGATGCTTGTTTATAAAAGTGAGGTTAGTTCATACCCAAAGAAAGTTTCTCATTTTGTTCAAGATTGAAAAAAAAATTCTTGACAGAATTTTCTAGTGATATATTTGAAAATATAGTCAATATGAGAAAGGCATCATTACACCACTAGGTGGCTAAAAAAGTTTTTGCAGTGATTTTATAGCCTTTCTATATGAGAAAGGATGTGGATATTTTTGAGGCAAAATGATTAGTATTCGCCGGAAAAAATGTCTTGAGTCGTTTCAACATGGCTCGGAATTCGAAAAATCGCTCAGAAGAATGACTATTTTCATGTTTTGTTCGTGTGTTTAACTCGGTTGTACTAATTATTAAAATGACTTTTCCAAAGAAATGATGAATTTTTTTCTAAAAGCTATTGTGAAATGAAGTTTTTCGTATTTTTTTCAACAAAATCAAGCATTCTTTTAACAAATAAACATATTTGAATTAAACTTTTACAGCTTGCAGATCACAAAACAAACTTAAATATTCTATAAAAAAGTTCGAAAGTAAAAATTTGCAAATATTTTATACACTTTTTGAAAACAATTCACTATTTTAATGTTCCGGATCATTGAAAAATCGGGATGAAATATCGTATAATCTAAATTTGTTGACAATTTCGTAGGCCAATAATTATTTTAAAACTTATGACTCATGTCAACGTGCTTTAATAAATTCCATGAGCGTGCAAGTTTCATTCAAATAATTTAATAATTGTAATTGTTCAGACTGGCTATTACCCTGACTGCCTCAAAGTGGTTAAAGTTATTCCTGTTTACAAGTCTGGTGATCGTTATGATTGTAATAAATATCGTCCTATATTGACTCTGTCTGTCTTCAACAAAATCTTCGAAAACCTATTGGTTGTTAACTGTTAGACTTTTCGAATTTTTAAACAAACAAAGTGTCCTTTATAAATTTCAGTATGGCTTTAGACAAGGTTCTAGCACACATACCGCTATCATAGAATTAGTAGACAATATAATGAGCGAGATTGACCAAAAAAAACATGATTGGTGCCTTATTACCTTTTTTTATATATATGAAACGTTCTTAATCCACCTAGCAGTGAGATGATACCTTTTTTTTATCATCCGCATGTGTTTTTTGCATGAATATTCTTCGGTGTTTTAGTTCTTATGTCATTATTTTAATGACCGTCGTTTTAAGCGGCAATTTAACATTTTGATCACTCATTACTCTGTAATGTCGAAACTGCAAATCGGATCAAATTTGAATCTAAACGTGTGACAATCGATTGAACATTCCATGAGATGTCGTAGTAAGTTCCACTTTAGAGTTTACGGTTATTTACGGTACTACCAGAACCGAAACCAGCATAACCGAAAACGATTCGTAAGGCCATAAATTAATATGACGAAAAAATTGCAATAGTTTTGAGTCCAACTTTGAAGCTTTTCTGGATTGTCATCTTCTATATCGCTATGAACTTTAAAAACTTATCACCCTGTAATTCCAGAATCGGATAAATCTTACTAATTTTGTATGGGACCATAAATCCTTTATATTTGAATTTATGGTTTTGAAATTAGATTTGGCCTTTTTTGAGAAAACGATTGAGCTTTGAGTAACGATTCGATACTGGAACCGGAATCCGAAAATCGGTGTAACCGAAGTCAGAGAAATTCACCTGAGTAGCATATAGTTAGTAGCATATAGTATGGTTCACATTTGATTCAAAATGTTGGAAAATCAGAATAGAAATTTTTGAGAAATCGTAGTGAGAATTAAATCCGAATCGAAAACTGAATACCACTAAAATTAAAATAAGTTTATTTGGTTATCGACTATCAAATCTGCAAACCCGATAAACCTGATAAATATATGTGAAATGGACATTTTTATACTAATCACCCTGTATCCCCTAAGCCGGAAGTTGGATCCGACTTTTATAGGATCTTAAAACCTTTCATTTTAATCTTTTATCTCCTCTAGATTTCATTTGAACCTTACATCGGCTTAGCCACCAACGAGAAAAATGAGTAACACTATTTCAATTTAGTTTCACATGTTACCCTGTAGTTCCAGAACCAGAATTCGGATCCAAACGTAATTCAGGAACCTTGTTTGGGAGGATACGACTTTTCATATGAATCAGAGTTTGTAAAACACCGTTGAGTCATCTCCGAGAAAATTGAGTGAAATTTTTTGTCACACACGCATTTGCTGATCTCGACGAACTGCTTCGAATGGTATATGTTCTTCCAGCCCTTTTTTCTGCAAGTAGTTTGAATCAATATAATTATGGAATTGCTTTCAACTCGAAAAACCTGCCATCATCTGGTTTACATATGTCACATTCGAACAATTATGTTGCCAAAAACGAACCGTGCTAAAATCGGTCCGAGGCAAAATTTCATGAAAAAGTATGCTGTACACAGTCTTTTGATCATTAGAAACAATTGTATAAAAAATCGTGTTCCACGTTGGCCCCAGACATTAATTTGTCATTCAGTGCTCGAAACTCTTAATACTGGAATATGGTGAGAAGTCGCTTACACAATAATATCGATATCTTCGTTAAAAATGGACGGATTTTGACAATTTATGGCATGCTGGATAGCTATAACCGTGCGAAATCGAAGTCAAAAATAATATTTTGTTTTCAAGGTCAATTGTGACAGATATTGTCAAAAAATGTGTGTTGTCAACTAAGAGGTAACGATCTCAGATATGGCTGGACCGATTTCGATCCAACAAGTCGCAAATGAAATGTTTCTCCTTCACCCAGAACGCTATTGAATGGTTTTGAGATCGGATGTTTACTTTTTTAGTTATACGAAGTTTTATGTCAAAATTTTTAGTTTTTTGACACTATCTGTCACACTTGACCTTGAAAACAGAATATGTTTCTATACTTCCAAACGGTAATAGCTATCCAACAAGCCATAGATTGTTAAAATCCGTCCATTTTCAACGGAGGTATCGACATTTTTGTATAAGTGATTTTTCCCCCTATTCCAGCCATAGGAGTTTTGAGCGCTGTATTACAAAGCAATGCTTGGGAGCAACGTGAAACACGTTTTTTTATAGTGCTACATACAATTGTTTCTAAGTACCAAAAAGACTATGTACAGCATCCTTCTTCATGACAATTTGCCTCGAACCGATTTTAGCACGGTTCGGTTTATGCAACATAATCGTTCGAATATGGCATATGTTAACCAAATGATATCAGCATTTTCGAGTTGCAAGTAATTGGTTATACCACTTACAGCAATAAATGCTGGAAGAACATGACTTCCATATACCATACGACTCAGTTCGTTGAGATCAGCAAATGCGTGTGTGACAAATAATTTCAATCAATTTTCTCTGAGATGGCTAAACCGTTTTCTACAAACTCAGATTCATATGAAAAGTAGCATACTCCCAAACAAGGTTCCTGAATTACGTTTGGATCCGACTTCTGATTGCGGAACCACAGGATGATATGTGAATGAAATTAAAATAATGCAATTAATTTTTCTCGTAGATGGCTTCTCAAAGATGTCTACACACTCCTCAGGTGAATTTAACTGATTTCGGCTACACCGATTTTAGAATTCCGGTTCCAGTATCGAATCGTTTCGTTTTTCATTTTCTCAAAAAGGCCAAATCGAACTTCAAAAACAAAAACTTAGTTTAAGGACTTGAGGTTCCACACAAAATTGGTGAATTTTATCCGATTCTGGAATTGCAGATGATGAGTTTTCAAAATTCATACCGATATAGAAGATGTAAATTGTTTGGCGTATCAATTTATGGCCATTCAAATCATTTTGGATTATGCTAGTTCCTGAATATCGGCTCTGGAAGTACCATCAATCAGCAAATGTACAAAATCTCTAAAGTGGAACTTACTTCAACATCTCATGGAATGTTGAATCGATTGTCACACGTTAAGATTGAGATTCGATACGATTTGCCGTTTCGACTTTACAGAGTAATGAGAGATTAAAATCTCAATTTGCCATTTAGAACGACGATAATTAAAATAATGTCATGAAAACTAAAACAGCTAAGAATATCCATGCAAAAAACACATGCGGATTGATAAAAAATAGGTATCATCTCACTGCTTGGTGGATCACGTTAAAAAATAGGTATAGAATTCGCTCAAACTTTAGCCAAATTGTCCGAGGTCCGGAGGGTTGTGTGTCATATACCAATCGATTCAGCTCGACGAACTGAGCAAATGTCCGTGTGTGTTTGTGTTTGTTTGTGTGTGTGTGTGTGTGTGTGTGTGTGTGTGTGTGTGTGTGTGTGTGTGTGTATGTGTGTGTCTGTAGGTGTGTTGTTAACAAAGGCTCGAGATCTCAGAGATGGCTGGATCGACTTTGATCAAACTAGTCGCAAATGAAAGGTCTCCCCGTCATCCAGAACGCAATTGAATGGTTTTGAGATCGGATGAGAACTTTTTAACAGTATCTGTCACATTTGATCTTGAAAACAGAATATATGTCCAGACTTAGATTTCGCACGTTTTCCAGACTTAGATTTTTCGTGTAAGCGACTTTTCCCCCTATTCCAGCAGTAGGAGTTTTTAGCACTGTATGATAAAGCAATGCTAGAAAGCAACGTGAAACACGATTTTTTACACTGTTTATAACATTTTTACACATTTTCATAACATTTTGTCTCGGACTGATTTTAGCACGGTTCGTTTTTGGCAACATATTCGTTCGAATATGACATATGTACACCAGATGATGGCAAAATTTTCGAGTTGTAAGCAATTCCATAATTATATTTTTTTAAACTACTTACGGCAATAAATGCTGGAAGAACATAACACCCATCGAATCAGTTCGTCGAGATCAACAAATGCGTGTGTGACAAATAATTTCAATCAACTTTTTTCGGAGATGACTCAACCGTTTTCTACAAACTCATATTCATATGAAATGTAGTATGCTCCCAAACAAGGTTCCTGAATTATGTTTGGTTCCGACCTCTGGTTCCGGAACTGGAACATTTTGAAACAAATGTAAACTATACAGCTACTCAGGTGAATTTATCTGACTTCGGCTACACCGGTTTTCGAATTCCGGTTGCAGTATCGAATCGTTTCTCAAAGTTCAATCGTTTTCTCAAAAAAAAAAGGAAGATCGACAAAGGCAAAATTATTTAATCTGTCACAATTAACCTTGAAAACAGAATATATTTTCAGACTTTGATTCCGCACGGTAATACCTACCCAACAAGCCATAGAATGTTAAAATCCGTCCATTTTTAACGGAGACATCGAAATTTTGTGTAAGCTACTTTTTCCCCTATTCCAGCAGTAGAAGTTTTGAGCGCTGTCTGGCAAAGAAATGCTTGGGAGCACGATTGTTTATATTGTTACATACATTTGTTTCTAAGTACCCAAAAGACTGTGTACAGCATGATATTTTGTCTCGGACCGATTTTAGCACGGTTCGTTTTTGGCAACATAATCGTTTGAATATCTAATATGTAAACCAGATGATGGCAGAATTTTTGAGTTGAAAGCAATTCCACAATTATATTCATTTAAACTACTTACAATAAATGCTGGAAGAACATAACAGCCTTATACCATTCGAATCAGTTCGTCGAGATCAGCAAATGAGTGTGTGACAAATAATTTCACTCAATTTTTTCGGAGATGACTCAACCGTTTTCTACAAACTCAGATTCATATGAAGAGTCGTATACTCCCAAAGAAGGTTCCTGAATTATGTTTGGTTCCGACATCTGGTTCCGGAACTACAGAAAGACATGTGAAACGAAATTAAAACTGTGTAACTCATTTTTCTCGTAGATGGCTGAACCGATCTAAGAATCAAATGAAATCTAAGTATCATCTAAGATTAAAATGAAAAGTTTTACGATTCTATAAAACATCTTGTTTTCAGTCAGATCCAACTTCCGATTTCGACGATACAGGGTTATTAGTATAAAAATGTCTATTTCACATAAATTAATCAGGTTTATCGGGTTAGCAGATTTGGAAAGTCGATAACCAAATAAACTTATTTCATTTTTGGTTGTATTCAGTTTTCGTTTCGGAAGGCACCCAAAAATTTAATTGGCACTGCGATTCCTCAAAGATGTCTACATTGATTTTCAAACATTTTGAAACAAATGTAAACTATACAGCTACTCAGGTGAATTTGTCTGACTTCGGCTACACCGAATTTTGAATTCCGGTTCCAGAATCGAATCGTTTTTCAAAGCTCAATCGTTCTCTCAAAAAAAAAGCCAAATCGAATTTCAGAAACAAAAGTTGAAATTGAAATAAATCCAATTTTATCCAATTCTGACTTCCGATTCTAGAATGGTAGGATGAAGAATTTTTTAAATTAAATGCGATATAGAAGATGACAATCCCGAAAAGCTTGGACTCAAAAATATTGCAATTTATTCGTCATATGGCCATACGAATCGGTTTTTGTTATGCTGGTTCCTGAATACCGGCTCTGGAAGTACCTTAAAAAACCGTAAACTCTAAAGTGGAACCTACTTCGACATATCATAAAATGTTCAATCAATTGTCACTCTTTTTGATTCAAATTCGATCCGATTTGCAGTTTCGACATTACATAGTAATGAGTGATGATAATCTCAAATTGCCACTTAAAACGACGGACATTGTCATGAAAACTGGAACACCGAAGAATATTAATGCAAAAAACACATGCGGATTGATAAAAAAAGGTATCATATCACTGCTGGGTGGATTAAGCAAGTTTTAGATCTCAAAGAAGCCTTTGACAAATTTAATCACAGTATTCTCTTGGACTTCAGTGCCACGGCATCAGGGGCTTCGCGAACTCTATTATCAGTAGCTACTTGACAAACAGTACATTTCTTTCTCTCCAATGCAAACAACCAGCAGATCTGTATGACATGTACATGTATATGTATCGCTCTTGTTCGAATTGAAACTAGATTTGAGAACAAACCACATCACATCCACTCGTAGTGGCTACCCGATCAACAAGGGATAACAAAATTTTATCTGGGGTTGTTCCGTTTTTTCTATCTAAATTAGTCATAATCTTGGCCTCGTTAATAGTTAAAATAACAAAAATTATAACTCAATTTAACCTAGGTGATAACAAAATTGTTGCAAACCTTGATATGTAAATATCAATATTATATCTAAATTTGTTACAAATTTAGTACGACTTTTCAGCTGTTATTACCCATTTTTTGGGGGAAAAGGCTTTATCGTGCAAATCTAAAAATAGATTTCGCGAAGTAAAATGAAATTTCATACCTTTAGGCGATTTGATTTGCGATAAAAAAAACATGAACAGTTAAGCGGACTGGTTTCGAACCGGGAAGTTTTGAGTTGCCAACATACGCTACTATTGCATCGGGGCATGAGAACCAACTGAGGTTGGAAGGATATATTGGCATCATATAATAACTAGTGTAAGTCCATATTGCAACAAAAATAATCTATCGCTCTCCACCTCTTTCGTCGTTTCCTTCCAACCGGCATAGGAATGACAAAGAGGTTTAGAACTATGAGCAAGCTTTTTTTAGTACTGAAGAATAGTTATAAATGAACGGAAATGATTAAATTCAGTGAAACAAAACTACCTTAAAGAATTTGAGGAAATTAACTAATGAATGATAGTTTTTCAGTTTTGTACCAAGAGGGCCGACTTTCAATTCGAATCAGTTCGCTCGTTCAATTGAAGTAGTGAATTGTTTGTACGTGTATGTGTGTCGATTGGCGGGAATATTTGATTAAAATGTGCACTTAATTTTCTCGGAGATGACTGAATCGATTTTCTTAAATTTAGATTAGAATAAAAATTTGTTTGAAAGACAGTGAAAAATCAGAAGAAGTGTATATAACATCGATTCGAATAGCAAGTTTTTATGATTGATGATCAACCAATTGCCTATTAGTCACATTAGCCCCGCAAGTATTGTTCAAAAACCATCAAAATTGAACTTTCACTCCGGTTTGATTCTTTGATATCTACCTAGATTGACTCACAGAAAAATGATTCAAATGGAAAGTCTCATAATGCGGGTCGGTCGCTTTAAACTTTTCATTGCAAATTTCAAATCCCAGCTGATAATTCCGGATTGGAAGTAATCAAAACACTACGAAATGCGACTATCATAAATTTATCAGATATGGATAGATTGAACTTTTCAAAACGAAGGTATTATGGTGCAATAAATCGTTTTTGTCTGATTTATGAATTTAAAAATGTTCATGCAATGATATAGATGACAAAGGGCAGAATTTGATATCTGCAATTCGTAGATCTTATTAATTGATGACCTAACCAACTCATTTCGATTTTACTGATTTTTGATCCAAAAATTGTGAAAGTGATTCGATATTACTTTAGTTTGCGTTAGGCCATGATGATATCACTAGCGCCACTAGTGAACATTTTTCAATATAATATTAACTAAGTTTTTTATTTAGAGCTACGTAAAAAATCATCAGATCAATATAGTATAAAGTACAGCAAGAACTAAACATAAGTCGATACGAATGTTTTAAGATTTTTTTTCTCTATTTTCAGTACATCCGGGGTCCGTTAAACTAAAGTCGCTATTTTCAATCTGCAACTAAAAGACCTATAAATCGAGAAAGTATTGAGCTGAATTTAGATTTTGTTTTGGAGCCCAGTTTTGATTTTGTTTTCCGTTTATTGCAGCGTCACTTTTAAAGACGTTTTGAAATTTTTAACACTTTTTTCGGAAACAAAAATCGGCCACCGATAAAGTTGATGAATTCAAGCATTCATTTTACTTACTTGTGAAAATCATCTCTTAGGAAACATTGCGGATTCAATGAACTGAGTCAAATGCTATATCATGTTTTCCAATATTTATTAGTCGAGTTTTAAAGCTCTTGTCTTACCTTTCTTTGTTCATAAGAGAATACATACATACAGGAGAGAATACAGGTCATACACAATTTAAGTAGGAATTACTTAGGAACGCTCTCAAATTTAAAATTTAGGCTGTTATTTCAAAATCAAATATCAAATTATTGTTTTCAAAAGCATCCTCAGGTATGTGAAATTGGAAAAAAAATGTTTGTTACTGCTCTTTATTGAAGCATAGCATTTTTCGGGTTGCAAAGTCAAAAACATGATCGACAAAAGTGTTTGAACTCTTGTTTTTTCAATTCTCTAGTATAGTTTTACCAGAAATATAACGCCCCTAATATAATATCTGGACTTGCTATAATCTTAATAAAATCTGAATGTTTGCTTCTGATTTAGAATCATATTTATAACGTAATGAGATATAAATATTAAGATCACATATAATTTTGATAGAATCCTGTTATGCTCTGTTGATCGGGTAATGATGCAAAACTGGATTAATGCGTCTTCTCGTCTTGACGACCACTTGAAGGCAAATGAGAACTACGACCTGAGTGTTTGAGGTTTTCAACCACGCAGAAGATGAGCTCTCCAATGCTGGTTGAATGCGTCTTCTCGCCCCGACGTCTGCTTCCATCCAACGCACAAGAAGAAATGATCGAATCAGCCATTAACCACCAAGCATGAAGAATGATCAGCCATTAACCACCAAGCATGTCACGCACCGACTGCAGTACCATATGTGACAACGTTGTGCGAGCACTCACTCGCTCGGCTACTCATACATCGAACTGTACCCTGCAGTGTATACATGGTATGCATGCTATCGTCACCTATCGCACTTTTCGTATTTTTCTGTGGGTTACATCGCTCCAACGTGTACCATATGTACATTGTTGAGTTAACAAACCAGCAAGCATGGGTAGTCTGAATAGATCGGAATAAAGAGACTTCCTCTGCCACTCGAAACCCCCAGCCTGTAAACCTATCGTTCGTATGGGGTCTCAGGTATCGAGATTATATATTGATGCTCAACATTGCCACCAGCGTTCCAGCATATTAGCGATGTACTTGCTGTATGACAATGCATACGGGCTCTGTATCAATAAAATGCCAACGTGAGATCACACCAGCAAGTCTAGTAGAGTTTTATGCCATATGATCAATAACCACCTATAGGATACACTGTCAACTCGGTTTGGTTACGACCCTAGAGCCGTACAGGCATAATCCAACGAACGTAGCGTTATAACACAGTCCGGTCGAACTAGTATTGGTAGCCACTGGTTTGTTCCTATGGTTCCTTTCGTACTGCACAGGAACACCGTTAAGACAGTGATTATATACACACCAGAAGGGTAAAACTAACCTGTCTCACGATGGTATAAACCCAGCTCACGTTCCCTTGCAATGGTTAATAATCCTACGCTTTGTGAATTTTGCTTCACAATGATAGGAAGAGCCGACATCGAAGGATCAAAAAGCCGCTATGAAGGCTTGGCGGCCACAAGCCAGTTATCCCTGTGGTAACTTTTTTATAGAGGTTTTAACCTTAAGGTCATTCACCTCTTCGGGCCAGAAAAACTTTCTGACCCTATGTGCGGGGTTGGGAATCGAACCCAGGTGGGTTGCGTGAAAGGCATCGACTTACCCAACACACTACACCCGTTCCCCAGTGTGGTAACTTTTCTGACACCTCTCGTCAAAAACTCTTTAAACCAAAAGGATCGTGAGGCCTAGCTCTCGCTGTCTCAATATGTACTGAACATCGAGATGAAGCCAGCTTTTGTCCTTATGCTCAGCGTGTGGTTTCTGTCCACACTGAGCTGACCTTTGGACATCTCCGTTATTGTTTTGGAGATGTACCACCCCAGTCAAATTCCGCGCTGTCTACTGTCATCGGCGCACTGTGTGAAAGTTGAGCGGACTGTGCCAGTTCCGAATGGACTGTTTATTGATGACTACAGTGCACATACGTACGAACTAAATCGATCGCACCAAGCACGTTAAGGCAAAACCCTACCTCCTAATTGCTAGCTGGCATAGTTTACGGTTAGAACTAGGGCGGTATCCAATCGCCTTCGATCCTCTAACTTTCGTTCTTGATTAATGAAAGCATACATGGTTTCGCTTTAGTTAGTCTTACGACGGTCTACGAATTTCACCTCTCGCGCCGTAATACTAATACCCCAAATACTTCCGTTAATCATTACCTCTTGATCTGGATTACAAACCAATGAATATTAAGACCGAGGTCATATTAAATTATTTAATGCAAGATTATTCTCGGCCATAAGGATAGCCTGCTTAGAGCACTCTAATTTGTTCAAGGTAATAGCAGCTGGGCTTGTGGGAAACGTCAGCACCCGATAAAAGGCAGTAGACGCCACAACAATACACATGAACCAGACGGCCCGTGTGATCGCACACCCAGTCCTATAGTCGAAACAATCCAGTGACCTACTACCATCATTCGGAGTAGCATCCGTGTTGGCAATAATAAACTTCAAACGTTTTAACCGCAACAATTTTAATATACGCTAGTGGAGCTGGTATTACCGCGGCTGCTGGCACCAGACTTGCCCTCCACTTGATCCTTTTTGAAGGATTTATGCTCAACTCAACTGTCCAGCCGAACGTTAGAGACGTGCTATACAGTCCTAGTACGTTACCTTAACTAGGTCATGTACTATCCACGAGATCGATAACCAGAGTAGAATCAGTTGGCAAGAGACATGTCGCACTATACTGCTAAATGGAATAGTGATATAGTGCGAAAAGTTTTATTGTCAGTACTGAAAAAAATCGTTATCACAATGATGACTCGAGCTTACATTGAGACAACAAACTCTGTTCATCGCATAATCGCCGAAGAACAACACAGCAAGTGGATGCCATTTACGTCGACTTATCAAAAGCATTCTACAAAGTCCCTCACCGTCTTGCTGTTGAAAAATTAAAAGAACTCGGATTTCCAGATTGGCTTACTCAGTGGATTTGGACATACCTGACTGGACGCAGCGCTTTCGTACGTATAGGAAACATAACATCGTCATCGTTCGATTTATCTTCGGGCGTACCACACATCTTGGTCCGTTAATATTCGTTCTATTTATCAACGATCTCTGCAAGGTGATAAAATCCCCAAAATTATTATACGCGGACGACTTAAAGATTTTTCGCAGTATTATATCTACACTGGATTGTTACGCACTGCAATCTGATATTGAAACACTTATCGACTGGTGTAATATCAATGGCATGGAGATCAACATTCGTAAATGTAATGCTGTCACATTTTCACAGTATTGAACGAGTCACTATAATAAAGGATCTTGGAGTCTATTTGGATAAAAAACTACGCTTCTCGGAACACGTCGCACTAATCACCGCGAAGGCCTTTTCCATGTTGGGTTTCATCCGTCGGAATACACAGTCGTTCGAAGACATCTATTGCCTAAAAACTTTGTACTATTCAGTTGTTCGCAGTATTTTAGAATATGCCGTTCCGGTATGGGCACCGTTCCAATGTGTCCACGTCAGAAGAATTGAAAGCGTGCAAAGGAGCTTCATACGATTAGCACTACGTCTACTGCCTTGGTCGGATCCCGTTCATCTCCCCTCTTACGAGGACCGCTGTCGACTCATCAATCTACCAACACTGGAAAGCCGGAGACAGGTCTTGCAGCGGCTCCTGATATTCGATATAATAGCTAACAACATTGACTGCGCAGAGCTTTTAGGAAAATTGCCGTTTTTTGCTTCATTAAGACGAGCTCGACGTGTGCAATTTCTACGGCTGCCAATCCATCGCACTCAATATGGACAAAACAACCCTTTTTATGTATGTTGCCGTCTTTTGATGTGGAACACATCTTTATTTTCTATATAGGGGTGCAAATCAGACACTCAAGAAAAACTACACGTAGAAATGTGGTCAGGTTTTAAACACTTACAGCTCAGTCTATTTTGTATCAATTATGATTATTATTTCATCATTTGATGGGAAATATTTCTACGTTTCGATTTGAATGTATCAAGCCACGTATTTCCAATTATACATGATTGAAATTTTGATTAGTAGCGAGCAGTGTCTTATTTGGCTGCTAAAAATCTTTGGCATACCCGATTTCCCTGCCATAGACGACGGTTTTGAAGGAGTAAGCGATGTATCAAAGAGAGCATCGCTCTGATTGGTCAATCGATGCAAAAGCGAAGCTGCTGGAAGCACGCGAATCTATAAATAGAAGTGAAATTAAAGCTCACGTTTCAGTCCTTCTCGTAGCAAGCTGGAGGTAGGTTGCTGCTAGACAGCAAGAGAGAAACGCCATAAAACGATTTGAAGCTTTAAAAGTGCTGTGCGTATTACATTTCTCTCCATGCTCTCTCGTAAATGTGTAATAAGACTCACGATGTGGCCGGGTGGCCAAGAAAGTTTTGATATTTTCGGTTACAAGTTTGATTACATCACATAAAATCCAATAAAGCTACCGCTTGTTTGGCAGCCTTGCTGATCCGATTTTATTCCTCTCTCATGTTTCGTTACGTTACCAGGGAACTAAAATGGCGCCACCATAGAAATCGACTTGCCTTTACAAAAATAACTTTCCCTTCACTTTTATCGCGATAACATATATGTTTTTATGCACTAATCGCATCTAAATGAAATTATCTAGACATTGTCAGGATAGATTTTTGATCCATGCTTTTGAAGGCGAGATATTCAGTGAACAAGTTGAAAGACGGCGTTTTCAGCTATGCAATTCTCCCTTCAGAAAATAGACTTTCATGACCGCTAAAGTCAAACAATTATTCTGAAATTCACAGAATAATCTAAACTAATCTTCTACGAGATTGTACATTTGCGAAATTAGTGTAATTTCGTCGGTTATAAAACAAATGCAAATCAAGACAAATGATGTTCGTTGTTGGTTCGGATTAATAGAACTTTTTGATTGTAGATCAAATTTTGGTTGCCTTGTTCCACATCAATGGCTCGAAAAACCCCATGGGGCTGATCCTTGTAGTTTTTTAACGAAGTTTACGACAAATTTGATTTCAATGTGTCCAAAAATATGTTTAGCTTAAGAATTAGTAATTTGGTGTCTGTGCGATGTAAATTATCGAAGACTAAGGAAATAATAATAACACATATACCATCGTTCACCCAACTACAATTGTCGCTAATTGAATCATAACTAGTATCATGACTGCCGAACCCTTTCAGTATCATAGGAAATTGATTTCATGAAAATATGAACAAAAGTTTACCCCCTATCACCCGGCGATGAGCCAGTGATAGACGACAATATTTGTCTCATTCGACATTCAGCTGAGCATCAACGGTGTAATATACATTCCTGAGAATCATCGTCAACCAGGTCGATTGGGACCTTCCAATTATATGCAGTTGCCAGCACCCTGGGGAACAACTTTTGTTTAATTTAATAAGTAATATGTTTTCCAACGTATCTTTCCCAAGGCCAGTGCATTGATTAGAGAGAACCAAGGCAAGGGCATTAAAAGACCGCTCAACAGAGACTTGGTTCGATGGTGTGGATAGTACAACCATTGCTACTGCATATATCGCGTAGTCTTACGGCGCAACCAAGTGATGGCTCGGATAGACTATCCGCAACAGCAGTGATGGCTCGGATAGACTCATCGGATTTATCAACAACATCCAGTATTGCAAGCTGTAAGGTATGATGATGTGCCTCACAAGAGTAGTCCTTTCGGACAGTTCATTGGCCAGTTCAGCAGTAACGTTTAGTTCACACTGTTGATCATCCTCTATCACATCCGACTCATAAGCTCATCTATATTCGTACCATCAGCCTGCTGCTCTGTAGGCATCGCGTACGTATCATTGTTTAATTTTCTAATCGTTGCCACCATATTAGCCCCATTGTCGCATGTCACGTAAAATACGTTTTCGAGAGATAGCCTATAGTCGGCTGAAGTATCCATACCAGAGTCGTTGTAATCGGTTTCAGAAAGTTTTTGAAGCCTTCCCACTTGAAGGTGGTAGTCAGATTAACTGCTGACTCAACTAGTAACTGCTGGTCAATAGCTATTATCCTTGCCTTCTTCTCCATTGGATAGGTAATTCTAAAAAGATTGTTTGCACATGCACGTTCCGTATGTACGGTACGAAAGTGACGGATGAAGTTGCCAGGGGCAAATCTACTCTGGACGTATGGACATCTTGATGCGGGATCGATGATGCAGATAGCGTTATCGCCATGTCTTACTACCAATGGCGACGCAATGTCCGCTGCAGCTTATTACGGTCTGCTCTAGTTGTAGATGCCATCGTATAAACACCACACAAAATTTAGTCGTTCATCGTTAAAATAACTCTGAATACGCTCCTCTATCTAAACACACACACTTGATCAATAATTCTTTGATCAATATTGAATTCGCACTATATAACTATAACCTTGTCTGAGCCGGATTAGTTTGGAATACGATACGAAACCTGGAAGACTCTCCCTCCTACGCCTCCGACAAGTGAAAGCAACGGTGGTATCTCATTGTTGCCCGGGAGATAATATTTTACCCGAGCTCCCACCTATCTGACAGTGGGCCACGGTAGTGCACCACTTCATAGTCCAGCGCTCATATAGCTATTCCTCTCTATTCGTACCTGTCCTACCAAACCATAGCGCGTCACTTCATGCTTGGTCCCTGCTTGGCTCATGTAGCCATTTGCCTCCGCTTCGTACCTGTCCCTCCAAACCGTAGTTAGCAATTCCAACAACCTACATACTTTTAGTTAGCTTTTCCAACAACCGATCAGATTTTTTTTCTTAGCTAAGTCCAACACTTTTTTAGTTATTCCAACAACCGATTTAGTTCAGTCAACACCCGCATTTTTTCCAAAACCCACCTGTCACATATGGTAGTGCCGTTCCCGCTCTCTCGAATGCAATCGACGTGAGCGTAGAACGCGGGATAGGTGATAAGTTACGAACGTAGGCGCAATGCCTATCCGTGCGGGATATGTACCAGTTCATATATGGGTAACATGCTGGAGGGCCGCAGCATGAGGGGATAGGCTTAGTAAACCGGATTGGCCGGTTACAACTTGTTCTCATTTGTATGGCGCGAAAATATTTTCCGCAGATTTTCCAAAACGGACTTTACGTCGTGAAAGTACATCACAAAACTACAAGAACGCACCATATGTCGTTACGTTCGTTTACTATAGTGATCCGTGACAACGATTTTAAAAAATGCCTCTCGCTACGAACGATCACCATGGACACGTATATGGGCGGTTCGCTGTCTATGCCGCATATACGAGAGCGGTTCGCTGTTAGGCGTTACCAATAGATACGTTTTCAAAAAACCACCAATCTCAAACCACTTGTGCACTTAACAATTTTTGCGACAAGTACGACCCAAAACTTTACTTCACTGGGTTGATGTGATCAACAGATGAAAACTTGATCAAGTAAACCGGTTGCAAAACATTTGCACACTATACGTACCAGTGGTCCGGGACCGATAACCAGAGTAGAATCAGTTGGCAAGAGACATTTCGAATTTCGAACTATACCACTATATGGTATAGTGATATAATGCGAAAAGTTTCATTGGTTATCGGTCCCGTGGATAGTACATGACCTAGTGGAGGTATCGTACTAGGACTGTCAAGACGTTCGAGACGTGCTATAATTTTTTAAGTTCTAATCTACGATAAAGTTGCACTGTGTTGACATGTAAATTGCACGTACATTCCTATCAGTTTCCCATATGATGTGTCATCAATGGCCCTTGTAGTGGGATACATCACGCTTGCAAATGAGTAGTAAGAATACAAGTATGTTTAGACTTAAGCTACTCAGTGGAGATAATTTTGATTTGTTTTTTGATTATTGAGTAAGCTTTGAATTATATTTTAAGTTTTCACTATTGTACTTAGAACGTATAGTTTCAGTATCCCGTGCAGGCTTCCCAGCAGTACTGCTTTTCAATGACATCTGCCACGAGATAGCATGAACTGTCGGACCGCGAAGTCGAAAGCCCAGTCTACAATATGTGTGCAAGCATATGCCGAACTGTAATGGCAACAGCGCTCGCATGCCTAAATGAATGCTGTCACTGAGACAGTTTCTACTCACCAGTTTGATGAGAGTATTTTATCCGGAGAGTAGTCAAACCGAACGGGCTGTTTGTATCCTGTTTCTTTCTGTTCGCTCATTCGCATAAAATGTTACGGGGACAGCCTTAGAAAATCGAAGACATCCTTTGATTTTTAGGGAATTACTGTTACGAAGGGCTGTCGCAAGCCGGCTGTCTCATCAATGTCTCTTGAAGCAATAAACCGGCTGTTTCTGAAGACGAGCTGTGGTTCATAGTGCGCTCGCACTATTTCGGCTGCCTCAATGAAATGGTACTAGTACATATGATTGCGTTGTTGAGATTACCTTTGCAGGAAATTTTAGGGTTTCATTACATTACCATTGTGAAATAAAGAAATTGTTTTAGATTTATATATACTGTCGACGAAGGCAATGAATTTTAATAACTAACGAATATTAAAAGATAAACACAGAGTTTTGTGTAACGGCTCATATATCTGAATTACTGAAGTATTCATCCTTAGTGCTTCCTTCTTATTCCTAAAGAAACAGATACACTAGCATTCATTGATAATACTCCGAAAATATCTTATGCACCCTTATTCTGAATAACGACGTTTTGATTTTTCTGTTTCTCCTAGGATAACTAAACCAATGAATTTTTTAGGGTCGGACAGCCACAATATTATTATTATTATTATTATTTGATGAGTTGGCTAGAGCTGGTGAAACGAATGATTTCGTTGGTCCTGAACCAGCTTTACCACTTTCAACTAGTTGGATAAAGCACAAGATTCGTTCTTGGGCTGCATCCAAACATGCCAGCTACTGGCGCAGCTTGCAAACTTGCGCTCAGACAAAAGCATGTCTACCAGATTTAAATCTGAAAATGTCAAAGTGTCTACTGTATTTTTCCAAGCATCATTGCAGTATTCTGGTCAGAGCTCTGACTGGACATAGCAAACTCAATGATCACATGGCTACTATTCAACGTGCTCAGTATTACTATTATTATTATTATTATTATTATTATTATTATTATTATTATTATTATTATTATTTTTATTATTATTATTTTTATTATTATTATTATTATTATTATTATTATTATTATTATTATTATTATTATTATTATTATTATTATTATTATTATTATTATTATTATTATTAATATTAATATTATTATTATTATTATTATTATTATTATTATTATTATTATTATTATTATTATTATTATTATTATTATTATTATTATTATTATTATTATTATTATTATTATTATTATTATATTTATTTATTCCCGTTTTCAAACTTAATTGTGGTCGTTCACCGGGGAATCACACCTACATTTTTCAATATATCATTTTTCATTTTTTTTAACATAATTTCTTAAAATTTTCGACATTCTTAGACTTGTAACTGCGGAAGTCGGATCCGAATTAAATTCAATAGTAACCTATGCAGCCTTTTCATTTCAGCCTGATTTGGGAAAATAGGTGCAGTCATGCCTGAGAAATTGAGTGACGTTGTTTGACACATACAATACACATACATACACACGGAGAAATTGCTTAACTTATCCTAGTCGAATGTCAACTTTCACTAGTCGAATTTGCAAGTAATTTCAAAACCTTTTTTTATGACAAAATCAAAATCTATGTATACACACTATGAAATTTTTATAATTCCAATGGCAGATATAAGATTCTTCAAAACCAAATTGAGCTGGAATTCATGTTTAGGTAGTTTTTGTTACCTACCATTTTTGGAAATATACGTGTACTTTATAGGTAATCGTACTTATCCCCAAATTTCCCAACCAGAACCGGCAATGAAATTCAATACGATGAATCTATAATGCATCGAAATGTGAGGGCGTGAGATCCGACTGAAACAAAGAACCAAAAATGTGTACGAGAATTGTAGCAAGCGCATAGAAACTGGATGTGCTGTTTGAAATTTCAAGGCACCGCATCTTCTTCTGCGTACGCTCGTTATTGCAACATCTACATTTCCAAAATTGGATTGAGCGTAAAAGCACATAGAGAAAATGATTAAGATACTTCTCAAAGTTTACATGAAATTGTCCTTTTAACTGCAGCTATAAATTTGGGCCTCAGTTACTTTTATATCAAGTTTTGTAGTAAACAACGACATTAAGCTAAAGAATTCAAAATATACTGAACACAAGCTTCTACTTGATGAAAGATGCGCTTTAACCGAGTTTTAAATTTTACAATGTAAAGTGACAGTTTTAATGTGTGTAAAAGTCGCGAATTTCTGATAGCTATGACCAAAATAATATAATAGTTAATATGCCGTTTCTAGAGATAAGATAATTCAATGCATAACAGGAAGAAAATGAATTCCAGATTATCAGCACATATGTATTTTGGAATATATTCCAGGTTAATAGAAACACTATACTATTCATATATAGAAGATAACTGAATATGTCTGGAAGGCTTGAGACCATATTACTCAAGAAAGACATTATTAAATAACTTGGTGAACTAAAACTTTTTTCTAAATAAAACGAAATAAACATTCGAATCTGTTACGGGCAACCATGTTGCATTCCACGCTTGGAAACATGTTTTTTGCACGGAAAGACCGAAATTTTAGCGAAAAAATTAGTTGATTTTCTGATTTTAGTTAGTTAATTTTTGAGACAACTAAAAAAATCTTGCTTTTGCTAATTTAGATTTTTTAATTCTGATTCTCTTGATAATAATAAAATATTTGTTGAAATGGCTATTTTTTACCATTTTTACCTTTTTTTATATATATAAAAAATAGGTATAGAATTCGCTCAAACTTTCGAAAAATTTTCCGAGGCCCGGAGGGCCGAATGTCATATACCAATCGATTCAGCTCGACGAACTGAGCAAATGTCTGTGTGTGTGTGTGTATGTGTGTGTGTCTGTATGTGTGTTGTCAACTAAGAGGTCGAGATCTCAGAGATGGCTGGGCCGATTTTGATCAAACTAGTTGCAAATGAAAGGTCTCCCCGTCACCCAAAACGCTATTGAATGGTTTTGAGATCGGATGTTTACTTTTTGAGTTATACAAAGTTTTATGTCAGAATTTTCAGTTTTTTGACAGTATCTGTCACAATTGACCTTGAAAACAGAATATGTTTTCAGACTTAGATTCCGCATGGTAAAAGCTATCCAACAAGCCATAGATTGTTAAAATCCGTCCATTTTTAACGGAGATATCGAAATTTTTGTGTAAACGACTTTTCCCCCTATTCCGGCAGTAGGAGTTTTGAGCGCTGTATGACAAAGAAATGCTTGGGAGCAACGGAAAACACGATTTTTTATACTGTTACATACAATTGTATCTAAGTACCAAAAAGACTGTGTACAGCATCCTTTTTCATGACATTTAGCTTCGGACCGATTTTAGCACGGCTCGTTTTTGGCAACATAATCGTTCGAATATGACATATGTAAACCAGATGATATCAGCATTTTCGAGTTGAAAGTAATTCCACAATTATATTGATTTAAACTACTTACAGCAATAAATGCTGGAAGAACTTAACATCCATATACCATTCGAATCAGTTCGTCGAGACCAGCAAATGCGTGTGCCCAAATAATTCTACTCAATTTTCTCGGAAAATTTCTTTTCTACAAATTCAGATTCATACGAAAATTCGTATGCTCCCAAACAAAGTTCCTGAATTATGTTTGGTTCTGACCTCTGGTTCCGGAACTACAGGACGATATGTGAAACGAAATCAAAATTGTGTAACTCATTCTTCTCGTAGATGTCTGAACCGATCTAAGATTCAAATGAAATCTAAGAATCATCTAAGATTCAAATGAAATCTAAGAATCATCTCAGATTCAAATGAAAAGTTTCAAGATTCTATAAAATATCTTGCTCTTCAGTCAGATCCAACTTCCGGTTTCGGAGATACAGGGCGATTGGTATAAAAATGTTTATTCCACATATATTAATCAGGTTTATCGGATTAGCAGATTTGGATAGTCGATAAAAAAAAATTAACTTTTTTCAGTTTTAGTGGTATTCAGTTGTCGATTCAGAAGGAACCTAAAAATTTAATTCGTGCTATGATTTCTCAAAGATGTCTTCACTGATTTTCAAATATTTTGAAACAAATGTAAACTATACAGGTACTCAGGTAAATTTATCTGACTTCGGCCATACCGATTTTAGAATTCCGGTTCCAGAATAAAATCGTTTCTCAAAGCTCAATCGTTTTCTCAAAAAAAAGCCTGATCAAATTTCAGAAACAAAAATTCAAATTAAAATAAACTTATATACAAAATTAATTAATTTTATACATACACACAAAAATTAATTAATTTTATCCAATTATGACTTCCGGTTCTCGAATTACATGATGATGAACTTTTTAAATTCAAACCGATATAGAAGATGACAATCCCGAAAAGCTTCAAAGTTGGACTCAAAACTGTTGTTATTTATTCGTCATATGGCCATACGAATCGGTTTGGGTTATGCTGGTTCCTGAATACCGGCTCTGGAAGTACCTTAAATTACCGTAAACTCTAAAGTGGAACTTACATATCATGGCATCTTTACTCGATTATCACACTTCTAGATTTAAATTCGACCCGATTTGCAGTTTCGACATTACAGAGTAATAAGTGATTAAAATCTCAAATTGTCGCTTAAAACGGCGGTCATTAAAAAATGAAAACTTAAACACCGAAGAATATTCATACAAAAAACACATGCTGATTGATAAAAAAAGGTATCATCTCACTGCTAGGTGGATTAAACACGTTTTTATATATATAAAAAATAGGTATAGAATTCGCTCAAACTTTCGAAAAATTTTCCGAGGCTCGGAGGGCCGAATGTCATATACCATTCGATTCAGCTCGACGAACTGAGCAAATGTCTGTGTGTGTGTCTGTATGTGTGTTGTCAACTAAGAGGTCGAGATCTCAGAGATGGCTGGACCGATTTTGATCAAACTAGTCACAAATAAAAGGTCTCCCCGTCACCCAGAACGCTATTGAATGGTTTTGAGATCGGATGTTTACTTTTTGAGTTATACGAAGTTTTATGTCAAAATTTTCAGTTTTTTGACAGTATCTGTCACATTTCCAATATATATTCCAGAATATGTTTCCAGACTTAGATTTCGCTCGGTAATACCTATCCAACAAGCCATAGATTGTTAAAATCCGTCCATTTTTAACGGAGATATCGATATTTTTGTGTAAGCCTTATTCCAGTAGAAGGAATTTTGAGCGCTGTATGAAAAAGCAATGCTTGGGAGCAACATGAAACACGATTTTTTATACTGTTACATATAATTGTTTCTAAGTACCAAAAAGACTGTGTACAGCATCCTTTTTTATGACAATTTGCCTCGGACCAATTTTAGCACGGTTCATTTTTGGCAACATAATCTTTCGAATATGGCATATGTAAACCAGATGATACCAGGATTATCGAGTTGGAAGTAATTCCATAATTATATTGATTTAAACTATTTACAGCAATAAATGCTGGAAGAACATGACTTCCATATACCATACGACTCAGTTCGTCGAGATCAGCAAATGCGTGTGTGACAAATAATTTCACTCAATTTTCTCGGAGATGGTTAAACCGTTTTCTACAAACTCAGATTCATATGAAAAGTCGTATACTCCCAAACAAGGTTCCTGAATTACGTTTGGATCCGACTTCTGATTGCGGAACCACAGGATGATATGTGAAACGAAATTAAAATAATGCAATTAATTTTTCTCGTAGATAGCTGAACCGATCTAAGATTCAAATGAAATCTAAGAATCATCTATGATTCAAATGAGAGGTCTTAAAATCCTATAAAACCTCTTACTTTTTAGTCAGATCCGACTTTTGGTTTAGAAAATGCAGGGTGATTAGTATAAGAATGTTCATTTCACATAAATTAATCAGGTTTATCGGGTTTGCAGATTTGGATAGTCGATTACCAAATAAATATATTTCAGTTTGAGCGGTATTCGTTTTTGGATTCGGAATGTACCCCCAAATTTTAATTTGCACTACAATTTCTCAAAGATGTCTACACACTGCTCAGGTGAATTTAACTGATTTCGGCTACACCGATTTTAGAATTCCGGTCCCAGTATCGAATCGATTCCCAAAGCTCAATCATTTTCTCAAAAAAGACCAAATCGAACTTCAAAAACAAATATTACAGGACTTAAGGTCCCATACAAAATTGGTGAATTTTATCCGATTCTGGAATTACAGATGATGAGTGTATAAATTTCATGTAAATTGTTTGGCGTAATAATTTATGGCCATTCGAATCATTTTGGGCTATGCTAATTCCTGAATACAGGCTCTGGAAGTACCATAAATAATGACGAAAAACTCTAAAGTGGAACTTACTTCGACATCTCATGGAATGTTCAATCGAATGTCACACGTTAAGATTGAAATTCGATACGATTTGCAGTTTCGACATTACAGGGTAATGAGTGATTAAAATCTCAATTTGCCGTTTAAAACGACGATAATTAAAATAATGTCATGAGAACTAAAACACATAAGAATATCCATGCAAAAACACATGCGTATTGATGAAAAAAGGTATCATCTCACTGCTAGGTGGATTAATCACGTTTTTTAGTTGAATTCACCAATTAAACGTGCTGTCATTTCTTAGCTAAGGCACGCTTCATATCCATTCAACTAATTACCTATTTTTATATATATAAAAAATAGGTATAGAATTCGCTCAAACTTTAGAAAATTTTTCCGAGGCCCGGAGGGCCGAATGACATACACCAATCGATTCAGCTCGACGAACTGAGCAAATGTCTGTGTGTGTGTGTTTATGTGTGTGTGTCTGTATGTGTGTTGTCAACTAAGAGGTCGAGATCTCAGAGATGGCTGAACCGATTTTGATCAAACTAGTCGCAAATGAAAGGTCTCCCCGTCACCCAAAACGCTATTGAATGGTTTTGAGATCGGATGTTTACTTTTTGAGTTATACGAAGTTTCATGTCAAAATTTTCAGTTTTTTGACAGTATCTGTCACAATTGACCTTGAAAACAGAATATGTTTTCAGACTTAGATTCCGCACGGTAATAACTATCCAACAAGCCATAGATTGTTAAAATCCGTCCATTTTTAACGGAGATATCGAAATTTTTGTGTAAACGACTTTTTTCCCTATTCCAGCAGTAGGAGTTTTGAGCGCTGTATGACAAAGAAATGCTTGTGAGCAACGGAAAACACGATTTTTTATACTGTTACATACAATTGTTTCTTAGTACCAAAAGGATTGTGTACAGCATCCTTTTTCATGACATTTAGCCTCGGACCGATTTTGGCACGGCTCGTTTTTGGCAACATAATCGTTCGAATATGACATATATAAACCAGATTATGGCAGAATTTTTTTTAATTATTTTTTTTAAACTACTTACAGCAAAATAAATGCTGAAACAACATAACATCCATATACCATTCGAATCAGTTCGTCGAGATCAGCAAATGCGTGTGTGACAAATAATTTCACTTAATTTTCTCGGAAAATTTCTTTTCTACAAATTCAGATTCATACGAAAAGTCGTATGCTCCCAAACAAAGTTCCTGCATTATGTTTGGTTCCGACCTCTGGTTCTGGAACTACAGGATGATATGTGAAACAAAATCAAAATTGTGTAACTCATTTTTCTCCTAGATGGCTGAACCGATCTTAGATTCAAATGAAATCTAACAATCATCTAAGATTCAAATGAAAAGTTTCAAGGTTCTATAGGGTGATTTTTTAAGAGCTTGAGAACTTTTTTAAACAATAAAACGCATAAAATTTGCAAAATCTCATCGGTTCTTTATTTTAAACGTTAGATTGGTACATGACATTTACTTTTTGAAGATAATTTCATTTAAATGTTGACCGCGGCTGCGTCTTAGGTGGTCCATTCGGAAAGTCCAATTTTGGGCAACTTTTTCGAGCATTTCGGCCGGAATAGCCCGAATTTCTTCGGAAATGTTGTCTTCCAAAGCTGGAATAGTTACTGGCTTATTTCTGTAGACTTTAGACTTGACGTAGCCCCACAAAAAATAGTCTAAAGGCGTCAAATCGCATGATCTTGGTGGCCAACTTACCGGTCCATTTCTTGAGATGAATTGTTCTCCGAAGTTTTCCCTCAAAATGGCCATAGAATCGCGAGCTGTGTGGCATGTAGCGCCATCTTGTTGAAACCACATGTCAACCAAGTTCAGTTCTTCCATTTTTGGCAACAAAAAGTTTGTTAGCATCGAACGATAGCGATCGCCATTCACTGTAACGTTGCGTCCAACAGCATCTTTGAAAACATACGGTCCAATGATTCCACCAGCGTACAAACCACACCAAACAGTGCATTTTTCGGGATGCATGGGCAGTTCTTGAACGGCTTCTGGTTGCTCTTCACTCCAAATGCGGCAATTTTGCTTATTTACGTAGCCATTCAACCAGAAATGAGCCTCATCGCTGAACAAAATTTGTCGATTAAAAAGCGGACTTTCCGAATGGACCACCTAAGACGCAGCCGCGGTCAACATTTAAATGAAATTATCTTCAAAAAGTAAATGTCATGTACCAATCTAACGTTCAAAATAAAGAACCGATGAGATTTTGCAAATTTTATGCGTTTTATTGTTTAAAAAAGTTCTCAAGCTCTTAAAAAATCACCCTGTATAAAACATCTTGCTTTTCAGTCAGATCCAACTTCCGGTTTCGGGGATAGTATAAAAATGTCTATTCCACATAAATTAATAAGGTTTATCGGGTTAGCAGATTTGGATAGTCGATAAAAAAATTAACTTTTTTCAGTTTTAGTGGTATTCAGTTGTCGATCAGAAGGCACCTAAAAATTTAATTCGTGCTATAATCTCTCAAAGATTTCTTAACTGATTTTCAAATATTTTGAAACAAATGTAAACTATACAGCTACTCAGGTGAATTTATCTGACTTCGGCCATACCGCTTTTAGAATTCCGGTTCCAGTATAAAATCGTTTCTCAAAGCTTAATCGTTTTCTCAAAAAAAGCCTAATCAAATTTCAGAAACAAAAATACAAATTAAAACAAACTTATATACAAAAATTAATTAATTTTATCCAATTATGACTTCCGGTTCTCGAATTACATGATGATGAATTTTTTAAATTCAAACCGATATAGAAGATGACAATCCCGAAAAGTTTCAAAGTTGGACTCAAAACTGTTGTAATTTATTCGTCATATGGCCATACGAATCGGTTTGGGTTATGCTGGTTCCTGAATACCGGCTCTGGAAGTACCTTAAATTACCGTAAACTCTAAAGTGGAACTTACATATCATGGCATGTTCAATCGATTATCACACTTCTAGATTCAAATTCGATCCGATTTGCAGTTTCCACATTACAGAGTAATGTGTGATTAAAATCTCAAATTGTCGCTTAAAACGACGGTCATTAAAATAATGTCATGAAAACTTAAACACCGAAGAATATTCATGCAAAAAACACATGCGGATTGATAAAAATAGGTATCATCTCACTGCTAGGTGGATTAAACACGTTTTTTTTAGTTGAACTTGAGAAATAAAACGTTGTTTACAACCAACATAAATGGTTGAATTGGTTTTTGCAATTAGCAGCTATATGGCGCTCGTTAACACCGTAATGACTACTAGCCACTAGATGGCACACTACTACCGAAAAAAAATTCAGTCGCGGTTATCTTTTCTATATTTGCAGGTATAAATACGATGTTGTATTGGAGAAAAAGACATAAGCGAAACATAAACTTCTTTTTGAAAAATTTTACTTCTAAATCGCTGTTTTCTTCATTCGACTTCGCGAAATCGACTCTCTCACTGAAAACTTTGAGCACTCGGAAAACAAAAACCGAATACAAGTAGTACACCGGACGGCGTAGCCCGGAATGAGAAGATACAAAAAAACATCATTTGACGTATGCAATTAGAATGCAACATTCGAAACTCACTTCACTGTTTCCCGTAAAAACATTATTACCCACAATCGCTTCAACTGCGCACAAATTCTGAATAAATACACTTTCCACTAACAGTTTACGTCATTTTTACATATCGCTTTAGAAATTTATATAGGGATATATCGTGACACATGCGAAAAACATCTAAACAATTTGCGAGCAGTTTCAACAAGACTGTCCCTTTTAGCTTTTTAATGGATTGTTTTGCTTTGACACTGCTGTCCTTCAGTAATGACGGTGATAGATAAATAGAATCAAAGTTTCTGATTTTATTAACGAAATTAGTTGTCAACGAGAATTTCGTGTTGGATCGAAATATTGCTGGTTTGTGTCCAGAATATTCGCCACCTAACAAATTCTCTAAAAATAAGAGTTTTTTTCAGCACAGTAAATTCTAAATTTTAACTAATTTTATAGTTATTTTGGAAATTTTGTTGTTAAAATCAACTAATTCAAAAACAGTAATACGAATTAGGCGCAGAGCTAATTTCGGTCGTTCCGTGTGGAAGAACCGCAATTTTTCATTCAGTTTTTGCATTGTTGTACGGAACCTGCAAATAAGTTTCTAAATGATTTTTGCATTGCTAATTCCGACTCAAAATTTTGCACTCAAGGTTTTTATTGGATTGGTCAATGTACATATAACGAACTTAACGAGTCAGATTTTGTATGTTTCAGTTCTGACTTGGAAAGATTCTTAGTGTCCGTAGTATTGCAACACTGACCATGCAATAGTCCCGTAGACTTACAAGTCGACCGCAAAGTTGAATGCTATTCAGAATCACGCTAACTAGTATCGAATACAGAATCTTTAATTTGAATATATCTTTTGCTACAAACATTCATTCACCGTTTACATCTAAAATCTGATTCAATTGACTTATACACTCTTGTATAAGAAACGATCGCGCCTTTGATATTCTGAAGGAAGAGATAAAGAGGATGGAAATAATGCTCCAAGCACATCAGTACGCGCCTACACTATGAATGTTACAGCCCACAAACCGAACGTAAACTGCCTGAAACGAGCAAGCCGAACTGTCTCAGCTCTTTAATTATGAATATAATTTCTTGAAAACAAACTTTTCTTTCTATAGAATTTCATTGATCGATCGATTCATAGAAGATCGACCAACATAAAAAAATTGACTATTCATTTAAACCAAAGTCCGTTCTTCAATCCATTTCGTATTAGTAGTTTCGTATATTATTAATTATCAATAATATTGTTATCAATGCCTTAACAACGGTGATTGCTATGCGCAATGATTAACCGCTGCGCAAAGCAATCACCAAAGGCAAAACTAAAACCCACATGCTTGCCTCGAATCTTCATAGCAAACCAAGAGCAACAAATTTGAACCGCACCGGCTACTGTCGCAGACCTGGTCAAGGGAGAGTAATATTTTGCTCTCGACAGAAACAACGCAGTGACTGATACCCGAAGTTTACTATCGCATCAGCGAGAACTTCATGCTTCTTCGGCTGTCCTGGACCATGACAAAATGTCTTGAGATGGAATGAACTGTCGAACGAAGGGAATGACGGCAACGTTGGCTGTACAGAACTATTTGTCTAAGGGCTGTCGTGATGAAACCTATCACAAGGCTGTCATGGAAAGAGTAGCAAGACAGCCTCAATAATAATGTCGCGCGGCGGTACATTTGGGAAGCCTGATCCCGTGTATTAGTGTAATTCAATGCATTAGAGGACCCGCTTATTTGGGTTGTGATGGATGACTCCGTGTTATCGGTCTCTTGACATCTAATATGGCCAATTTAATGACAGGTCTTATTAATTCACCCTACTCAGTTTTAATTTTTACAGATCTTATAATTCCATCCTTGCCCGGTCTTACACCACGAACTAAGCCTTTTATCCATTTTCCTGTTTTATCTTCGTTCGGGAAAATAACTAAGTCTCCTACTTTAATCGGTGTAAACCACTTTTTTGTCAAAGAAGGCACATATTCCTTCATCCAATGATCCCAGTACAGCTTAGCCAACTGTTGCGATCTTTTCCAATGTTGTGTAAGGCTTTCTGAATTTGATATATCAATTATAGCTGGCTCCGCATCTCCCGCACACCCTATTAAAAAGTGGTGTGGAGTTAATACTTCGTCATCTTCTGTTTCTAACGGTATATGAGTTAATGGACGACTGTTTATAATAAATTCAATTTCAGCAAATTATCCGCTGAGTACATTTTCAGGTAAAGTGTGTTGAACAAATTGCAATATACTTTTTACCTCTTTGATCATCCGTTCCCATACTCCTCCAAAATGAGGTGTGGATGGAGGATTAAAATGCCATTCAATTCCTTCTTCTGCATTTTTAGTGAAGCTACTTTTGTTATTGTGAAAAAAAGTGGTAAAAAAAAGAATTTCGTGTGTTGATGAAACACTACTTTTTGATGAAAAAAGTGCCACCGATACCAAAAATTGGCTTGATGAGTGTTATCCAGACTCTGCACCGGGCGAAGCAACAATTCGTAAGTGGTTTGCAAAATTTCGTACTGGTCATATGAGCACCGAAGACGATGAACGCAGTGGACGTCCAAAGGAGGCTGTTACCGATGAAAACGTGAAAAAAATCCACAAAATGATTTTCAATGACCGTAAAGTGAAGTTGATCGAGATAGCTGACACCCTAAAGATATCAAAGGAACGTGTTGGACATATTATTCACGAATATTTGGATATGAGAAAGCTTTGTGCAAAATGGGTGCCGCGTGAGTTCACAATCGATCAAAAACAACAACGAAAAACCATGCTGAAATTGAACGAATTGGGCTTCGAATTGCTCCCTTATCCACCGTATTCTCCAGATTTGGCCCCCAGTGACTTTTCCCTGTTCTCAGACCTCAAGAGAATGCTCGCTGGTAAAAAATTTAGAAGCAATGAAGAGGTAATCGCTGAAACTGAGGCCTATTTTGAGGCAAAGGACAAATCGTACTACAAAAATGGTATCGAAAAGTTGGAAGATCGCTATAATCGCTGTATCGCCTCTGATGGCAATTATGTTGAATAATAAAAACGAATTTTGGCAAAAAAATGTGTGTTTCTATTAAACGATACGAACTTTTCAGCCGAACTGTTATTCAATACATGTAGGTAATTTTGCCTCTTCTACATTGCATACTTTAAAGACATATCATGAATTCATCTGTACTAAGTGAGTTTGCCAAATCCAAATACACAGCACGTGTGTTTAGACAAGTATACAACACCCCCAGCGTTTTTCTTGTCTTCTACCAATTGACACATGAAGGGGACCAAAATAGTCCACACCAGTATAAGCAAACGATTTCAAATTAGGTATCAACCTGTAGCTTGGTAAAGTAGCCATCATAGGGGGCTGGGGCTGAGCAGACATATTCTTACATAACTGACATGAGTTTTCTAGTTAAATTTATGTCGTACCGAAGCGATAGCGGCGTCCATCTTTAGGGGAAAAAACTTTTCATGGTAGAATTTAAGAATCAGATTCATAATGTGATGTTTTTTCTGTAGCATAGCGGGATGCTTCGCCGTATATGAACATGCTTCCGCATTTCCTATACGTTCCTTACACCGCATAATGCCATTAAAATACATAAATGGTGTTAGATATTTTAGCGTTCACTTATTTCAACTTTAAGATACAATTTAGACATTTGTGATGGAAATGACTCCCATTGTGCCTTTCCAATAAGAAATATTTCTGCTTCATCAAATTTCCCTTTTGATAAATGTTTTGTGTCTGGCCCAGCCTTCATTTTTGAATAGAGCCGATCTATATAATTTAATGCTAAGCAAATAGATTTTTTTAATCTTTTCCAGTCTGAGCACCAGTCAATATTGATGTTTCCAAATTTTGGTATTTCAACCTTTTGTGATGTATGGCTAGGTCTCAGCTCTTCGGTAGTAGTTAATCTTAGATTTGATTTGGGCCAAGAGCTTTCGTCGCTTCCCAAAAAGATTGGCAAATCTTTCCACTTAGAATAGATCCTTATGGGTGTGTTTGCTTCATCAGCGGGATTGTTTTTTGTATCAACCCATTGCCACTGGGACACAGTTGTACTATCTAATATTTCACTAATTCGTAGCCCTACAAATTGTATGTATTTTCTGGTTTCGTATTGAATCCAAGCTAGCACAGTTGTAGAGTCCGACCAGTGATTCACTTTGTCAATAGGAAACCTTAACTCTTTGATAATTGTTTGCGCTAGTCTCGTGCCGAGAACTGCAGGTTGTAACTGCAGACGTGGAATTTAGATCAGTTTTGTAGGTGCAACTCTTGCCTTTGCTGCAATCAGGCTTACATCTATTAAACTCATTGATTATCATCTCCCAGTGAGATTTCCTTTTTCGGTGAAACTTGCGTGTTTGGAATAAGGTTCAGTAATTTTGATGAGTTGGAGACAAAGTTCCGTATATTGAAATCAGCATTTGCATGAATTTTTATTACAATTAGGATATCATTCGCTCCTTCTAAATTTGAAAAACTGTCTAAGTAATCATCTACGTAATGATTTTCGATAATAGCTTTGACGGCAATGTCGCATCCGTCACGCATCTCTTCTATCAAACGAGACATCTTGCTTGGTCAGCTGTTTCCAAATCACTGACTCCTTTTCCTTGGCTAACTGTTCTAAAGACTGAAAATGTTCTCTTTTGAAGAGACAATTCTGAGAAAGCAGGATACAAGTTTTGATACAAGATTTGACGAAATTTTCAGCCTCTTTGGCCATTCCGGGCCACCAGAGGAATTCCCGTAGAATGCGCTTCATATTGACAATTCCTACATGCCCTCCATGTGCTGATTTCATAACATCGCGTCTTAAAGCAGCCGGCAATATCACTTTGAAATTTTTGAAAATGATGTTTCCTAAGGCATATAAATGCAGTTTTTGTGTTTCAAACTTTTGAAGGTGTGCTGGCCAGATGTCTGAATTCATAGCCTAGCCTCTTGTATTTCACTGTCGTTTTCTGAACATGATTCGATATCATCCCAGGTTATTTCTAGTACTCCGGCATCAAGTGCATACAGTAAATTACCACTATCTTCTTCTTCAAAAGGCTGATCGTTCTGAGATTCATAAATCAATCTGGATAATGCATCGGCTACGTTTAATTCGCCATTAACTCTTTCGATCGTAAAGTCGAATGGTTGTAGACGCAATGCCCATGCTTCTGCTCGAGATACAGCTCTTTTCCCCAATCGATGCTCTGTGTTGAAAATGAATTCATTCGCTCCCGCATCAGTTTTGATCACGAATGTTCGACCCAACAAATAAAATGAAAAACGCTCCGTCCTCCAAACTACTGCCAACGCTTCCTTCTGGTTTGCTCTGTAGTTGATAGTGATTTCGAAGCACATGCTATCACACGAGGTTTTCTAGAACTGTCCCATTGTAATAGTACTGCACCTAAACCCATTGGCGATGCATCGACATACAGCTCTATTTTATCCGTAATACTGTAGTATCCAAGGGTTTTGATTTGATTCAACGCGGAATGTCTTAGATAATTGAACTCTTGCTTTTCTGCATCCGTCCAATAAAATCGATCAGCCGTTGCCCAACGCACGCAGTAGGATGGTTTTATCCGCACGATTAACAATAAAACAATCAATAAACGTGACTAGAGCGAGAAAACTCTTTACCTCTGTGCAGCTTCGTGGAGGTCTAAAAGTTTTAATAGCTTGTATTTTGTCTTCGTCTACTTTACATCCCTTAGGAGTTAAACAAAATCCAATAAATTTTACAACTTGACTAGCAAAAACACATTTGGCTAGATTCAGTTTTACGTTGTGTTGCTTGAAGTTAGTCAAAACTTTATCCAAATTGGCATCATGTTCTTCTTTTGACCTACCAAATACTAGGACGTCATCCAAATAATTAATAACACCAACATATCCGACGAGAATTTTCCTTTGGATTACCTCTTGGAAGATGTCTGGTGCGTTGCACAATCCGAATGGTAGGCGCACACATCGAAACATGCCAAATTCCGTAAAGAAGTTGGTAAGGTGACGAGATTGTTTATCTAATTCGATATGAAAAAAGGCGTTTTGTAAATCGATAGTGGAAAACCACGATGCCCCATTCAGTTGAGCGACGATGTTTTCAAGCGTTGGCATTGTAAAGGGATTTCTTAGGATATACCGGTTTGGTCCTCGAAAATCAATCACTAAGCGAATATCATTTTTTCCTTTAGGAATAACAAGCATCGACGACCAAAAATCAGCAGGCATTTCCTCGGTAACATCTTCGATAATTCCAGTTCTCACCAAGTTGTTCAAACGTTGTTCTACAGTCGCCTTCAACGCTTGAGGAATATTCATATGAATATTCCTGCACTGTGGTCTTTCCTTGTCGTAATTGAGCTTAACCGGTGGTATGTTAAATTTTGGGAATTGTTCTTCGAAATTGACATTCAATATTTGGGAAGCGGCAAATGCTGTGGTTTTATTTTGAACGGGGACGTTCAACCCTAACATCAATACACAGTATAGAATTGACGTAGATTTACTCAAAAGGGCTCGACGATCGTCTACCACGTAGAATTTTGCAAGAAGAATGGGTCTTTCATTAGATATGAATAAGTGGGCTTCGAATGTGGCTGTTACTGGTATTTCATTGGTGGATGCATATGCCTTAAGCAGGCGGTCTGAACCTTGTTGAACGTTGAACATTCTAGTATTGTACAAGTCGTTTCCTAACATGCATTGAAACAATGAGTTAGTAAAAGTGTTTACCCGAATTGATCAAAAATTCGCAAACCATCCCAGCCACTTCTGTCATGATACACCCATTTTCAAGAGAGTGATTTGTATTGATTGGAGCGATCATGTTTTCATATTTCGAGTTCTGCGAATATAGCGAAAGAAAGATTTACTTCAAATATTTCTATAATACTTTGAAATCTGTAATACAAATGAAAATCAATAATTGTACAACAAGTTTGTTTAATTCATAGTTGATAGCGTATATACCTCCAGCATTTAGTTATATCTCTTCTCCGTGAATTTACACCTTCAGAACGATGATAAGTCATTCTTTGCCTTGGATACCGCGTAATCCGATGTCCGGTATTATCTCTAGATTTTACAAAATGAGATTGTTTATCGTAATGATTTTTTCTTGATTGTATATCAACACGGATTGGTGCTAGAAGAGCTTCAGGGTGCTTTTGTATTTACGCTCGTAATATTCCTCATTAATACGAATAGATTCAAGCTCTCGTATTTTATCTACCAAATTGGTGTAAGTTCCTTTCCTGCTAAGCATTTTGAGAGCTACAGATCGTACTTCCTTATGGATTGCGTGTTCTGCAACAGTGCCAATGATTTCTTCAAATTCCTTACCTTCGCCGAAATTACACAGCCGTGCAGTTGCTGCTACACTTGACCCAAACGTTAGATCCGACTCTTCATTCTTCTGAGTCATTAGAGCCAATTTGCGTCTTTGTAACATGATATCCGAACTAGATGCAAAGTGAGATTTTAACCGGAACATTGCATTGGCAAATGGCTGAGATTCGACTGCGGGTGCGTCCATTGAAGATTGTGTATTACGAAAGACTTCTAGAAGACGGCAGCCAGCTTTCAATTTAAAAATATTGAATTTTGTACACTCATCTGTAACCCCTGCCAAATCCATTGAATCAATTAGCATATCTTTCCATGATTCAAACGTTTGGCGATGTATTTCTCCACCTTCCTCTATCGGTAGACACTCTGGAATATTGATGGATGACACAGACAAATGGTTAACGGATGATAAAAAACTTGACTCTCCGAGACTTGTGTTATTTTGTCTGGTACTCGAAAGCCTTAGTTCCCCATCAAAATCGAGATCACCCTCGCTTATCACATTTGTTGATGAAGCGTTTAATTCATCAGCAGTCTCTTTCAGCTTGTGTATCTCACCTCGTGTTGTTTTTAGTTCTTGCAATAATGAATTACTGCGAGAGCGTTCTTCTTCTAGTTCCTTTTCTAAAATTTGCTACAGCAATATCACGTTTCTTCTTGTTTTTTTCTGTAGTAATGTAGTAAATTAAAGTATTTCTTATCAATTTTCTCCCTTTTTTACTTTCGTTTCAGAATTATTTTATGTCCTCCTCTTGTACGAATTAAAAATCGCGTCCTCTCGCACAAATTCAATATTAATCGTTTTGTGTCCTTTCTCAAAATCAAACCATAAATTTTATCGATTCGCGTTCTCGCGCACGAATTAAATCATACATCGTTTCGTGTCCTCTCGCACCAATCTAACAATAAATTAATTCTATTTGTGTCCTCGCGCACAAATCTAACCATTAATTAAACCAATTCGTGTCCTCGCGCACAATTGTATAAATTTTATTTCTTATGGCGTTTTAGCTTGAAACTTGACCCAAGCCAGACATCAAGCGAAAACGGTTTTAGATTGTGTCCTCTCGCACAAATTTCATTAAGAAATAAAACAGGTAACAGCATTTGGCTTATTCGAAAATTTATCCAGAATCAACTAAATCCACACCACCTTTTCATCAACAAGCTACCGTATGCCGTAGACGAGAACTTTTTTTATTTTAAATACCTACCGAAAAACGGGAGCGGCTGCGCCATTGTCGCATCCTTCACGTATCTCTTCTATCAAACGAGACATCTTGCTTGGTTGCTGTTTCTAAATCACTGACTCCTTTTCCTTGGCTAACTGTTCTAAAGACTGAAAATGTTCTCTTTTGAAGAGACAATTTTTCTCTCGAAAAATGCGAGAATTTTAGTTTATGATTTCCCATTACTTAATGTATCAGGAATCAGAACAAATTGGCTCAAATGGCACGTTCCCCTTGATATTTGGAGATTTGTGCCTTGCCATCGATTTGTTTTTAGCATCATTTTCCCGATATATGAGGGAAGGATTGAAGGGAAATGGTAAGGTTTGGACTAGGGGAATGGGGAAAATTGACGACACAAAAACACAAAAAAGCAGAAGTAAATTCTGCATCCCTAAGGGATGCTGAACAATCTGCTGGGGATCACATTTAGTGACAGCAGAAGTAAATACTGAACCTCTACGAGGTCCCGAACAATCTGCTGTAAAACCTTTGTTTTAGGTTTGTTACTATGTGCGTTCTTTCTGCTGAACGATGCACAGTTAATAAAACCTCCAACCCCCGAGAGGATTTAGAGATTTTACAAAAGCAACACCATTCTGCCCTCCCGGAAGAATGCAGAACGATTCGCAGTATGTACGAGCAGAAGTAAATTTAGTACCCCATAAAGGATACCAAACAATCTGCTAAACCCTATTTAAAATGGATTCCTCACGAAGAGGATATCTCACATTGAATGTTTTGAAAGGAAAACTGCATGTGAGAGTTAGGTCACTAGGAGCGAGTAAGTACTCATCCCACGTAACCATTTAAGACCACAAGCGAGTGTGGCTGGTAGCATAATCTAATGGGTTACTGTTCCAAAGCCCTGTAACCTTAAGACGGTATGCACAAGATAATGCTTCTTGTTTTAGGAACACATGTAGTGGTTTAATGCACAGTAGCGCCTCTAGAGCAGCAGTAGGAGTTGTCGTGAATGCTCCTGTCATCGCCATTAGGACCATCCTTTGGAGATGATTTAGCTTTGACTGAACTGTCGCAACTTCTTCTTTCTACCACCATACAAGACATCCATAGGCTAAAATTGGTCTAATAATAGTTGTGTAGATCCAATGAATGTATCTGGGTTTGAGTCCCCATGATTTTCCAAAAGCTCGTCTGCATTGGCTGAAATCTCCTGAAGTCAATGTGAGCAGACCAATTCAGTTTTGAGTCAAGAATAACCACGACGTATTTAACTTGATCAACCACCGAAAAACTGTAACGGACGAGCTCCTGTGATTATCCTACGATGAGTGAAAAGCACCATTGATGTTTTGCCCGGATTTACAGATAATCCAACCTGACAACACCATTGTTCAACAGATCGCAGGGCTTGTTGCATTAAATCAAAGAGAGTGTTAATGCTTATACCGGTCATCAATATATGATAATCGTCGGCAAAACCATAAGTCGGAAATCCAAGGTTATTAAGTTTCCTCAACAAACCATCAGCGACTAGGTTCCATAAAAGTGGGGATAGTACACCACCTTGAGGACACACACAGACACTTAGCTTTCTAATCTCTGCTTGCCGAAATGATGAACAAAGAAGTCGATTGCTAAGCATTGCGTGTATCCAGTAAGGGAAAAACCCAAGATATTCCGTTCACGACTGCATTGTTTAACCTCCTGCAGCCATTCAGTCCTCGGCACGGAAATACACCTTGACTTAGGAGTTCCTATTTTTGTGGCCTTTTACGACATGGAACAGGAAACCAGTGGATCAATTCTTGGTATAAAATAATTCCGCCGGATGCCACACGGCTTACCTGTTTGGTGGACTTATACCACCGGTACAGGTGGACCGTAGCATTATTCTTAGCCAGCTGGGAAACCGCTACCGACACTACACGGCTATCTAGGCTGCTCAGAAAGGGAAGTTGACATTGATGGTCAACTTCCATGGATGGCCGAGCAGCCGCATGAAAAAGACTGAAAATGTTCTCTTTTGAAGAGACAATTTTTCTCTCGAAAAATGCGAGAATTTTAGTTTATGATTTCCCATTACTTAATGTAACTGAATCAGAATCAGAACAAATCGGCTCATATGGCACGTTCCCCTTATTATGTGGAGATATGTGCCTAGCCATAAATTTGCATATCATCATTTTCCTGTATCAAAGGAGAAAGGAATATAAGAAATATATGGAAAGGTAAGAGTTGGAAAAGGGAGAAAGGAAATCGACGACACAAAAGCAGATGTAAATTCTGCACCCGGTCAGGATGCTGAACAGTCTTCTAGAAAAAACAGAATTTACAGCAGAAGTAAATTCAATACCTCTGAGAGATACCGAACAGTCTGCTATGAAAGCCTATCAATAGGTTGTTATTTTTGATTGAGCTTTTTCTGATGAACAGCTCGCACAAAAATTCTTTGAAACCAGTAATTCACACAAAATTTCTTCTTCTCAAGAAGACTAAGAGAGCAGCCAGCGATACTGCAGAAAAACAAGCGCTTTTCTGCAATAATCGGACCAGCTTTTAAAATCTTTCATCGAAGAAACTGAATCTCTGGGTTTGTAACGGGTCACGGGCGGATTTAGTTTCTTCCCTGACTGAGTTTGCTTACGCGCCAAGCGAGCGGAACGGATCACACCCGCATGCAAACCAGCGGCATTCGTCACGTGCCCAGCAAGACTTCTCAAGGCGGGTTGTAAAATTTTAACCGACAACTAAAAACGCTCAATCGTTCCACGATACTCAGTTTTTTTTTCAACGGGTGGCTATGCCCAACGGGAACTGTTCTTCACGGTATCGATTTTAAAACGAAGGCAATGATCAATCCGTTTCTTCTAACGACACGTGATATTTATTCTCGGTGACTCTTGGCTCATATGTATATTTCCTCCTCACTTCCTTATTGACATTTCTATATTTAACCTACAAGCGCTTGTTTACTACTATCTCCACCATGCAGGGTGAAGTCACTACCACTAATACACGGATCGATACAATCTTATTAATTAGTTCTGACCTTGTCGAAAAACATAACGATCCAACGGCGGCGGGAATTCGGGTAGCGGCGGCGGCCGATGAGCGCAATCCGTGTCTCGACTAACTTCCTCAGAGGTTTCTCGACTACTCGCATATAGCTTATGCTGAATCGATATTCGTCCGTAACACGAATTTTTGCGTTGGTTGCTACGAGGCCGGATATAACGATTTTTGGCAATGGAAGACCGGAAATCGTTACTAGGAGGCGTGGAAAACCTCCGGTTGGCCCACAGATGCGAAGGACGATCACGGGCCTGCCGACGAGCTAGGCTACAAGCCGACAAGCTTCTGGGTCGTCTGAGGGCAAGCGTGACTAGTCGCAAACCCCTACACCTGGCAGTCACACCTTCACTTGAAGGATGCTGGTCCTGTACCTCGAGCAACTTAGGAATAATTCTATGCTTGTTCGGTGGTATCTCAATTAATATGCTTCATTTCGTGCAAATCTAACCGTCATGCATAGTTTTCCCTTTCTGGGCCTTTAAAATAACTTCCACCTTATATCTCGTTTTAATGCGTAATCGATCGGCTTTCTAACAATGTTCACTTTGTACTTCTAGATTGCTTTATCTTCACTTGAACAAAACTGTTCCACAAGTTGCGACTGATCACTATGCCGTTCGAATCGAGAAAAAAGATCATTGCCCTCTGGCTGACTGTATTTCCTCAGCCTTCTATATACTCGCGCCGCGAGTTCCCTTTTTATTTACCCAACTACACCAATGAATTAGTCATTCCCCACCTCGTTGAGTTCTATGGTCTCAGTATCGTATCGCGATAACATTAAGGTTTCTTTTACGACCACTAGTAGCGCTAGTGTCGCTTAGAAGGATGTTATCACTATATTGCTTTTCGACTCGAACGCAACAGCCCTCTCGTCTGTTTAAGGCACGCACACAAACTCTATATTTTATTTTTAATCCAACTATATTGTAACATCGTTACATTCTAAAACAGTGTAAACTTTTTCTCAAACTTTCACATATTACCATATAACTCCGGAACCGGAAGTCACATTCAAACGAAATTCAATAGCAAGCTATGGGACCATAATACTTTTTATTTGAATCTTAGTTTGTGAAAATTGGTTCAGCCATCTCTGAAAAAAGCGAGTGCAATTTTTTTTCACTTTTTGGTACATATTATCCTACATCTCCGGAACCGGAAGTCGGATCGGAATGAAATTCAATAGCAGGCTATGGGACTATGAGACCTTTCATTTGAATCTTTGTTTGTGAAAATCGGTTTGGCCATCTCTGAGAAAAGTGAGTGCATATTTTTGTTACATACACACACATACACATACATACACACACACACGGACGGACGGACACACACACAGACATTTGCTCAGTTCGTCGAGCTGAGTCGAATGGTATATGACATTCGGCCCTCCCGGCCTCGGTTAAAAAGTCGATTTTCACAGTGATTGCATAGCCTTTCTATATTAGAAAGGCAAAAAGGGACCTCGAGGCGCAAGTATATAGAATGCTGAGGTAATACAGTCAGTCAGAGGGCAATGATCTTTTTTCTCGATTCGAACGGCATAGTGATCAGTCGCAACTTGTGGAACAGTTTTGTTCAAGTGAAGATAAAGCAATCTAGAAGTACAAAGTGAACATTGTTAGAAAGCCGATCGATTACGCATTAAAACGAGATATAAGGTGGAAGTTATTTTAAAGGCCCAGAAAGGGAAAACTATGCATGACGGTTAGATTTGCACGAAATGAAGCATATTAATTGAGATACCACCGAACAAGCATAGAATTAATCCTAAGTTGCTCGAGGTACAGGACCAGCATCCTTCAAGTGAAGGTGTGACTGCCAGGTGTAGGGGTTTGCGACTAGTCACGCTTGCCCTCAGACGACCCAGAAGCTTGTCGGCTTGTAGCCTAGCTCGTCGGCAGGCCCGTGATCGTCCTTCGCATCTGTGGGCCAACCGGAGGTTTTCCACGCCTCCTAGTAACGATTTCCGGTCTTCCATTTCCAAAAATCGTTATATCCGGCCTCGTAGCAACCAACGCAAAAATTCGTGTTACGGACGAATATCGATTCAGCATAAGCTATATGCGAGTAGTCGAGAAACCTCTGAGGAAGTTAGTCGAGACACGGATAGCGCTCATCGGCCGCCGCCGCTACCCGAATTCCAGCCGCCGTTGGATCGTTGTTTTTCGACAAGGTCAGAACTAATTAAAAAGATTGTATCGATTCGTGTATTAGTGGTAGTGACTTCACCCTGCATGGTGGAGATAGTAGTAAACAAGCGCTTGTGGGTTAAATATTGAAATGTCGATAAGGAAGTGAGGAGGAAATATACATATGAGCCAAGAGTCACCGAGAATAAATATCACGTGTCGTGAGAAGAAATGGATTGATCATTGCCTTCGTTTTAAAATCGATACCGTGAAGAACAGTTCCCGTTGGGCATAGCCACCCGTTGAAAAAAAAACTGAGTATCGTGAAACGATTGAGCGTTTTTAGTTGTCGGTTAAAATTTTACAACCCGCCTTGAGACGTCTCGCTGGGCACATGACGAATGCCGCTGGTTTGCATGCGGGTGTGATCCGTTCCGCTCGCTTGGCGCGTAAGCAAACCGTGACCCGTTACAAACCCAGAGATTCAGTTTCTTCGATGAAAGATTTTAAAAGCTGGTCCGATTATTGCAGAAAAGCGCTTGTTTTTCTGCTGTATCGCTGACTGCTCTCTTAGTCTTCTTGAGAAGAAGAAATTTTGTGTGAATTACTGGTTTCAAAGAATTTTTGTGCGAGCTGTTCATCAGAAAAAGCTCAATCAAAAATAACAACCTATTGATAGGCTTTCATAGCAGACTGTTCGGTATCTCTCAGAGGTATTGAATTTACTTCTGCTGTAAATTCTTTGTTTTCTAGAAGACTGTTCAGCATCCTGACCGGGTGCAGAATTTACTTCTGCTTTTGTGTCGTCGATTTCCTTTCTTCCTTTTCCAACCCTTACCTTTCCTTATATTCCTTATATTCCTTTCTCCTTTGATACAGGAAAATGATGATAGGCAAATTTATGGCTAGGCACATATCTCCACATAATAAGGGGAACGTGCCATATGAGCCGATTTGTTTTGATTCTGATTCAATTACATTAAGTAATGGAAAATCAGAAACTAAAATTCTCGCATTTTTCGATTTAGGTTCATCCATTAGTCTATTATTGAACGAAGTCAAAAATGATATCAATTTGAAGGGTAAAAAGCCATTGTCCCTTACATGGACAAATGGCGAAATACAAGAGGTTGAAGAAAGCGAATAGGTCGCGGTAATCAATCCTACATGCTAAAAACAATTGAGAAGATGTGTCTACCATCTCAGTCGTTTAATATGGTAGACTTAAAGAAACGGTATCCTCATTTATTCGGTTTGAAATTGGAAGGACACAGAAACGGCAAACCCAAATTGTTACTTGGTTTACCTCATGCTTACATGATGCAGAGTTTTGTATCAAAATCTGGCAGATTTAATGACCAAGACAGGACCAAAAAATAAGAAACTTCTAAAGAAAAAATGATGCACGGTTACTTTTCTACTGAGGACATGGGTGTAAAAATAGTAAATAAACCGCTTGCTTCAAAACATGAAGAAATAAAGTATTATGGAAAATACTTTAAATAATTTAAGAGGTTTAGAGAAAAGAAATTTGCGATATCGTGTGACATTCAGGAAATGTTTCACCAAGTGAGAATCAGAAAAGAAGACAAAATTCACAGAGACTTTTTTTTTGGGAGTCTTGGGATCAAAACATTGAATATGAAATGATGTTTATGACCTTTGGGGCGACATGTTCTTCTGCATGTGCCCAATTTGTAAAAAATAAAACTGTAGTATATAAAAGATCCGTGCAAATAAAAAAGGCGGGTGAGTAATGTCAGAGACATAACTGGATGTCGCGAATACGAAAAAACTGACACGCTCCCATCACTTTTCCGAATATCAGTTAGTTGATTGATTGTATGAATTGTGCAAGCTTTCCTCTTTTTCACTAATAGAATTTGAAGCGATACAGCTACATTAAAGTACAGATTAGTTACATTAAACAGCTACTATTCTACAACTATATATTCCAAACTGGAAACAATTCCTTTTTAATTTGTTAATATAGGAAGCTAGGTACGACAAATTTGTAGTTTATTTTTATTGAAGCTATGAAGTTCGAAGATATCTGATTCTTCTCGAAATTTCAGTACGAGACAATTGCAATGGCCTGGTCTGAAATGTATCTACGATCTTCGGTATGCAAGAGTGATTCTAATAATAGTAATAATAATGACAATAATAATAATGATAATAATAATAATGATAATAATAATAATAATAATAATAATAATAATAATAATAATAATAATAATAATAATAATAATAATAATAATAATAATATTAATAATAATAATAATAATAATAATAATAATAATAATAATAATAATAATAATAATAATAATAATAATAATAATACAGATTAATCTGTATATATGGCAACCCTGTTTCGCAAGGCATATTTTCACACGACCCCATACTAGTCTAAAAATATGTTCAACATTCGCTTTCGCATTGCCGTTCATACTTGAATGAGTTAGTGACGGTACAAATCTGCCATCTTTTCGGTGCCATCGTGCTGACGGTGTCTCGTACGTTCAGAGTAGCTGCTTTAACTTAAATGACGCTATTTCTCACATCACATTTCCTAGCACGTATAGTGCTAGTGGTAGCGGTGGACGAACGTCCCCTTTGTTAGAATTCCTTTCCTATACGCAGAACGGGAAACAGTGAAACGATATAAAAGAGAGAGTTAGCAGAGCGGCAGCCAGTAATACTGAATTGGTCGTCGAGCTGTTAACAGCATATTCTGGAGGAACAGTTAAGGGCAAGGCAAAGTCCCGCTCAAACCGTGCTGGTCTGAAGTGCCCAGTTGGCGGCAGAATCCATCATTTGCCTCGGAAGGGGAATCACGCCGAGCGTGTCAGTGCTGGTGCATCGGTCTATCTGGCGGCAGTGATGGAGTACTTGATATATTTTGAGATTGAGGAAATATTGAGATCTGAGATGGTTCTCGTGTGTGTCTTGTTTCGGCAATGGGCCTTGCTGGACTTTTTGGTTGCCTTTTTCGGTGTCATTGTGCTGACGGTGTCTCGTGCATTCATATCGGGAAACAATGAGACGACAGGTCCTCGATGTTGCTGTCGTGTGTTTTGTTTCGGGAAGAGTTGCTCAGCAAATGGTAGGAAAAATAAACCATTCAACTTTTATATGGATGTTCTTGTATAGATACAGACATCTCGCGTTCTGATTGGCTGGTGCTGTCATGGGTTAAATCAAACAGGTTTTTCAATAGTGTACTATTGAAAAACTTCAATATTGTTATAATACACGTTCAAGTTGAAGATTTTCGATTCTATTGGTAGTTAAATTATATAAATCCTTCTACAGATCACTGAGCTATGAGCTTTCAAAATACGAGAAAGGCAAACGCGCCTTATGAATTATCTTCTTTGATACTCGTTTATACCAAACATTTCAGAAAAGTTTAATTTTGAACTATTTAAGAATATGTCACACAACTGAAAATTTTATCATAAAATTGTGATCATATTTCCGATGGCATGTAGCAAGAATTATGTTGATTCGTTAGATATAACAGGAGATATTCACGATTAAAAACTTATCACTCTCTCAGAGGGTAAATTTTGAAAAGGCGCCCCATAGTAAAGTAAGTCGTATTCACGACAATAATAATAATAATAATAATTATAAAAATAACTACCAAAAAAAATATTGTAATTATTTAAATGAGCGAACATTGACACCCCTATCCTAGAAAACAACGAGTGTGATTGTATAGTGGTACCTGACTTCATTCACAGTGTCGAAACTAGAGAACAAGTCTACATTCAATACTGTATACATTATTGTATGTGTATGTGGATAACGAGAGTTTGAAAAAACCTAGAAAGAAGAGAGAAAAATTGTCTCTCCAAAAGAGAACATTTTCAGTCTTTTGAACAGTTAGCCAAGGAAAAGGAGTCAGTGATTTAGAAACAGCTAACCAAGCAAGATGTCTCGTTTGATAGAAGATATGAGTGAAGGATGCGACAATGGCGCAGCCGCTCCCGTTTTTCGGTAGGTATTTAAAATAAAAAAAGTTCTCGTCTACGGCATACAATCATGGAAAGATATGCTAATGATTCAAAAGATCGACATCAGCCAGTGATGCAGATTGTATGGTTCTATAACGAACCTATTTCGCCAGCCCGTTCCCCAAGTAGCAAATATAACTTATTGAACTTTCAAGATGTTTCACAATTCATTTAGAAATGTTATTTATGTTAGATATGTTCAGAAAGGTTTTTAAATATTTTAAAGTTGGTTGTGCAACTTATCACTGTTAAGTTTCACAATACTACCGAAAACATCACTGTAGAACAACTTTAAGTACATCTAAAACAATTGTGCAGTAAATCACCAACATGTTTACGTTTCACTAAAGCTCTGCAAAAGATTCACATCGTTATGTAAAACGGATGTAACTATAACAATTGTGCAACTTATCAAAAACTTTCCAAACGGCTGTCATAATTGTAGAGGACACAATATACGTCGAAATTGCTCTAAATCTCTTGTGGAAGAAAAATTAGTTAAATGATTGATGCTCTTCGCAAGGCAAAAATGATTAGCCGAATTGATAACGTTACTGTAAAAAATACATTTCTGCTGAGTCCGCATAGTTTTGGCTACCTCATGAATTTTTAGCGGTGTATGTGCATTTTGTTTAGCTTTAGAAAAAACAATGATATAAAATTCAGAACTTGCAAAAAAATTGTGCAAGATTTATCTGTTTGAATTGAACGCAAAACTTGCAGACATGACATTATTATCATAAAAGTTGCAGGAATACAGCATTACATACGCAATGAAAACAAAAATCAATCAGATAAATTGTATTCGGTTTTCTTCTCGCGAAAAAATAAGCAAAGCTGACATCACTTTTCAAAGATATTGAACGAAATGTTAATGTCATCATAGTTACTCCCATTGTTATATATTACCGCTTGTGCAACTTGTTTTTGCAACTCCAGCACACGGACTTTCCAAAATAATACCTACAGTGCGTATCACTAAAGTCGGGTCCGCTAAGATGAATGACTATACTGTATTGTTGTTTAATTCAACTAGAAGATTGAAACTGATAAAAAAACAAAACGTGGAGCATTTCTTTTCGAAATATTAACTTGTTAATGTTTCCTGTTGTTTAGATAATATATGTCATTACGTTGGGTGAACCATTTTCTATTCAACTCTCTGTTACCATCGATGCTATATTGGAAAATATTCAAGCAAAATTCATTTCGAGATTTTTCACGTTTAATTACACATTAGTTTGATCAAAATCGTCTGAAAATTTTTAGAATGTTTGAATACACGTATTTAAACACCACTCCGATGATTCTCATTAAAAATAATTGACTTTTATTATCACAATGTAATTTGTAATAAAATATCAATTCTACAATATGTAGCATTATCATTTTTCATGTGCAAATTATTTTACAAGATCCATGTTTGTGTTAAGAGCAGTTGTATTGAAAATCAAATGTGAAACTTATTCATTAGAAATTAAGTTTGCATGTTTTTGTAAACGTCATTCCATTTCTTGTTTACATTACGTAGTAATGTAAAGTTTCACAATTGTTTTTCCGCTGATTTTATTACTGCCTCTGTGATGGGATCGAGGCATCAGTTTTTGTATCAGTTGCACAATCGTTGTGAATAAATGTTCGTAATAACGGATGAACTTGAAGATATGTTGCACAACACAGAAAAATTGCGCTTGGGTTGTTTATCAGTCCCAGCTTGTGCTTGAGCCAGTCACTGCTCTCCTGATTCTCCGTGTAGAACCGGACTATGCCGTATCTGAGCCCATGCTCTTGAAGCTGGGAATAAAAAAACAAAGGTGGCGTCGAAAAGAGACACTTATTTAGATCTCTAATTAGTTCGTTTTTCAGTTCCTCATTGAACATTCCGTTCAACATACGGATTTGAAAACGATCAGTTTTTCCGGGGACTACTTCTCCAGACGGAGAAATACTGTTCTCGGAGGAGTTTTTCTTGCGAAACCGCTTATTATGGTTTCATAGGAAATTTTTCCCATTGCTATTGCTCACATTTTGTTTTTTATCAGTAGCAAAGAATGCATTGGATGGAACATCACTTGTATTTTGAGATATACAACCTTTCGCGATGTCGATTTGAAGTAAAAGAAAGATCCAAGGACGCTATCTAAGAGCGCCAATGATACTTTCTAATACTATGCTCTGTTTTAAGGGAGCAAACGAAGAGAGAAGATCATTACCTAAAAAACTTGCCAACGGGCACTTGTGTTTTAGGTGGACACTAATAAGGGCGGGGGTCTCTCCGAGACAACCACCACAACAGTCCACTCCGAGACAGCAACCCAGTAGTGTGATCCTTGTCATATAGAATAATATTTTTACAAACACTATCTCCATAGAGATGTGTCATTTGTCTAGCAGAATGTTCCATTTTCCGAGAGCGTGCGAGACACAAATAATGAGGCCTCGCGATATAAGTCCGCTCCCAGAATCAGCAACGGAACACATTACCAGGAAGAGACTCACCTAATTGTCGCAGATGTTGTAAATCATATATGATTAGTAGCGATGTCAGAGCAATAAGTGTATTACGCACTCTCCGATACCACAAAAACACCGTGTGAAGAAAACGAAGCTCATGCTCCGGCAGCAGATGCTAGCCGTGAGGCACACATTCTACACAGGCATAAAAAACATACATGCATTATGGAAATCATGCTGTGATAGCCATTATTTACAGATGACTTTACCACTGATAAAATCACTTTATCACAAAAATAAAACATTTCTGCTTTACGAATCTTTTACTTCATTTGATGGTCGTGCAGACAAGCAAAACTAACACCAGGTGTGACATAACATCGCACACATGCACAAAAGGGCAAACAAGGAAGCCCAAGCACCAGACACCAAACCAATGGTTGATATGATTTAAAAATCACTTGAAATGGCATTAAAGCCAAACGAAATGCATCACTCGCGACATCGAAGTAAGGGTTTCAACGTTCCCTTTTTAACGAAAATAAAAGCGCTATCACTCGCGCTCCTTTCGCTTGTAATCGACACTAAGTCGAGAAACGGTAGAAAAACACGTCCATCCCACACGAGATACTCTACTTATTACTCCGATTAGGCTCGCATTCATATCAGTGCCCGAAAGGAGTTTTGCGTTAAGAGAAACGCCATTCACCTTAGCAGCAGCGTCAAACACCAACCTAGGTTTAGGAGGTTGAATTTATCTGACTTCGGCCATACCGATATTAGAATTCCGGTTCCAGTATAAAATCATTTCTCAAAGTTCAATCGTTTTCTCAAAAAGCCTAATCAAATTTCAGAAACAAAAATTCAAATTAAAATATACTTATATACAAAATTAATTAATTTTATACATACATACAAAAATTAATTAATTTTATCCAATTATGACTTCCGGTTCTTGAATTACATGATGATGAATTTTTAAAATTCAAGCCGATATAGAAGATGACAATCCCGAAAAGCTTCAAAGTTGGACTCAAAACTGTTATAATTTATTCGTCATATGGCCGTACGAATCGGTTTGGGTTATACTGGTTCCTGAATACCGGCTCTGGAAGTACCTTAAATTACCATAAACTCTAAAGTGGAACTTACATATCATGGCATGTTTAATCGATTATCACACTTCTAGATTCAAATTCGATCCGATTTGCAGTTTCGACATTACAGAGTAATGAGTGATTAAAATTTCAAATTGTCGCTTAAAACGACAGTCATTAAAATAACGTCATGAAAACTTAAACACCGAAGAATATTCATGCAAAAAACACATGCGGATTGATAAAAAAAAGGTATCATCTCACTGCTAGGTGGATTAAACACGTTTTTTTCTTTAAATTTGGGTTCTAAAGACTTTTCATTCCGTTGTGCTTCGATTTCTTATCACTTCTATATACAGATTTTCAATACAGGTTTTTGAGCTCCCGATACAGATTTACAGATTTTTCTTCTGAAAATGCAGATTTAAATGTGGCAACCCTGGTTGCTTATTTGCATTTATCACGGAAAAGTAAGGTATGTAAACCTTAAACCTTTGAATATAACCCTTCGATTCATATTCTTTAAATTTGTTGCTATACCAAGTTCGCAATGCAGGATTACGTTTCATTTTTCGTTCTTGAATTTTTAGTCGACTTACAGCAGTGTTATAATTTTTTGGAAATTCTACTTCATCTTCCTTCCACAAAAGACCAATCTCATATTGACCTCTATCATATTTTAAAGTGTTTTCCATAATACTTAATGCTCTTTCTTCATGTTTTGAAACAAGCGGTTTATTTACTATTTTTACACCCATGTCCTCAATAGAAAAGTAATCGTGCATCATTTTGTTTATAGAGGTTTCTTCTTTTTTGGTCCTGTCTTGGTGCATGGCCACAGTATGCGTATAAGGACTGGAAGATTTTCTACCATCTAATATCTATCTTAGTCCTGTTTCATTAGCAATGGGCTCATTAAATCTGCCAGATTTTGATTCAAAACTCTGAATCATGTAAGCATGAGGTAAACCAAGCAACAATTTGGGTTTGCCGTTTCTGTATCCATCCAATTCCAAATCGGATAAATGAGGAATTAATCGACTGAGATGGTAGACACATCTTCTCAATTGTTCTTACATTTTTTAGCATGTAGGATCGATTACTGGATCCGCTTATACATACCGCAACCTCTTCGCTTTCTTCATCCTCTTGTATTTCGACATTTGTCCATGTAAGGGACAATGGCTTTTTTTACCCTTCAAATTGATATCATTTTTGAGTTCGTTCAATAATGAATGGATGAACGTAAATCGAAAAATGCAAGAATTTTGGTTTATGATTTTCCATTACTTAATGTAACTGGGATTATCTGAATCAGAATCAGAACAAATCGGCTCATATGGCACGTTCCCCTTATTATGTGGAGATATGTGCCTAGCCATAAATTTGCATATCATCATTTTCCTGTATCAAAGGAGAAAGGAATATAAGGATCATAAAGAAAGGTAAGGGTTGGAAAAGGGAGAAAGGAAATTGACGACACAAAAGCAGAAGTAAATTCTGCACCCGGTCAGTATGCTGAACAGTCTGCTAGAAAAAAAAAACAGAATTTACAGCATCTTCTCATTTGTTCTTACATTTTTTAGCATGTAGGATCGATTACTGGATCCGCTTATACATACCGCAACCTCTTTGCTTTCTTCATCCTCTTGTATTTCGACATTTGTCCATGTAAGGGACAATGGCTTTTTTTACCCTTCAAATTGATATCATTTTTGAGTTCGTTCAATAATGAATGGATGAACGTAAATCGAAAAATGCAAGAATTTTGGTTTATGATTTTCCATTACTTAATGTAACTGGGATTATCTGAATTAGAATCAGAACAAATCGGCTCATATGGCACGTTCCCCTTATTATGTGGAGATATGTGCCTAGCCATAAATTTGCATATCATCATTTTCCTGTATCAAAGGAGAAAGGAATATAAGGATTATAAAGAAAGGTAAGGGTTGGAAAAGGGAGAAAGGAAATTGACGACACAAAAGCAGAAGTAAATTCTGCACCCGGTCAGCATGCTGAACAGTCTGCTAGAAAAAACAGAATTTACAGCAGAAGTAAATTCAATACCTCTGAAAGATACCGAACAGCCTATCAATAGGTTGTTAGGCTTTTCCATTACTTAATGTAACTGGGATTATCTGATACTAAACTCCAGTATCTTTTTCATTATCGTGATTAATTTTATTATTGATATTTGTAGAATTATCATCCCTGCTCACCTTTCTATTTGAATTTTCATTCAGTGCTGGGTGATGATTCTGTTTACAATTTCCTATATTACATCGCCGAGGAAATTTGCAATCTTTTTTATAGTCATTGGAAAAATTGCAACCACCTAAACAAACTTTATTATTTATCAAGTTTTCCTTACGGTCTTGAATACTCATCTTTTTGAAAACCGAACTGTCAGTAGTTTTGTGATTCGGATCACAAGTAAAACAATTATACCTTCTTTTTTGTTTGTCGTTAGCATTATTGTCTAACTGAGCATACACACGTTCCCTTTGGGTAGGGTTTATTATTTTTCCTTTTTTTCATAGTGCAACATTGTCGCAAGTTTTTTCATATGAGATCAACCAATTACCAAACGTTTCTAAAGTTGGAGGGCTATAATCAGAAGCAGCTTCCTCCCTTTCAATCTCACTGGTACTGGAGAATGACACGAAACAGCGGACAGTCAAACCGCACAAATGGTAGCTGTCGCCGAATGAACTTTGCCGTGACTGCTGCGGATAAAAATGTCATAGATCTCATGACATTTTCTCTCGTGGATGTACCCGTATGCTCTCATCGGTAGCTGTTCTACTCTCTTCAATCAGAGAATGTTTCTCCTTTCAATTTCTGCAGCTTTCGGGAGACATCCACCAACAAGGCTCAACGTTGAAATTCGTTTTATGTCTTTTCTCACGCGGTGTATGGAGACATACACATGGAAGTTTTGGTCCGCTATGCCGACGGTTTTTCTGCATTCTTTTTCGTTTCTCCGCACTCTCGTTTGAAGGAAGCGGTTCAGTGAGCAAAGCTGAAAAGCAGTGTTAACTAATGCTCTCATTTCCAGCCGGAGTAGTGGCACGAATTTGTAGAGGTTTGGTGAATAATTTATATTATATATAAATTAACAGTAACATTATCTTCCCGCAGGATCTTTCGGCTTTGCAATTTCGCAAATCTATCAAGACCATGAATCAACATTTTTTTTTAAATAAATTTTTTTATTTGGCTCATTTGCTTTAGCTTAACGTGGCCGATTGTCTTGTTGTTATAGGAGAAGAAGGGACGCCGTATTAAGGGGGCGGCATACTCCCCTAGAGTTAGTAAAGGAATGTGAGGAGGGTGGGATTTACAAAATATTGATTTTGAGTTACAATACATCATTCGTTTGTGGCACAAATTTTTTAGAGTTTTCTGGATCTTCACGTTCTTCAGATTGTATCAGGAATCAGAACAAATTGGCTCAAATGGCACGTTCCTCTTGATATTTTGAGATTTGTGCCTTGCCATCAATTTGTTTTTAGCATCATTTTCCCGATATATAAGAGGGAACGATTGAAAGGAAATGGTAAGGGTTGGACTAGGAGGATGGGAAAAATTGACGACACAAAAACACATAAAAGCAGAAGTAAATTCTGCACCCCTAAGGGATGCTGAACAATCTGCTGAGGATCATATTTAGTGGAAGCAGAAGTAAATTCTGAACCACTACGAGGTCCCGAACAGTCTGCTGTTAATAAAACCTCCAGCCCCCGAGAGGATTTAGAGATCTTAAATCCTCTCGGGGGTGGGAGGTTTTATTAACAGCAGACTGTCAATAAAACCTCCACGAGAGATTATCCTTGGCTGGGATGCTTTGTTGGTGTTCTCTGATTTACGTGTGACGTTTTTGGGTAGTTTCCAGCAACTCAGTCAGTTCAAGGCAGGTACATGCTCCGAAGCATCGTTCATACGGGCCATACTTTCAGCAACGTAAAGAAGAGTGCGATAGAGCTGTAGACGAGAAAGTGATAGAGAGAGTACTAAATTTGAGCATTGTAGTTTTCAAGAAGTTGTAGATGAGAGTCATATAAGGAAGATTTCGAGTTGCCAAGACGTCGCGGACTGGAACGAAGGGTGGTATACCTCGGGCCCGAAGGGAACCTATGAGTTGGGATCTGGCATCACAATACTCGACACACATCCAAACAACATGCTCGATGTCATGATAACCCTCACCGCAAACGCAGACACCACTCTCGGCGAGCCCCACACGACGGATATGCGCGCTGAACATATAAAGATTAGACATGAGCCTTGTCGAATAAAGTCACGGCTCACGTCTAACCCCCAGAACCAAGCTTTCGCCGATACCTGTGGAATTATTGAGTGCATCCATCGTTCCACAGTTCCACTATTCACTCAATTGTTCCCGTATTTTCCCCAGGAAATACGGTGAGTGCTTTCCAGGCTTCACTGAACGGAGAGCCTCAATGGAGCTGAGACTGTCCGATACAAGCGGTGAAATTTACATTGAATATACCGAAGCCAGTGGACCGACGAGATGTGATCCGTCAGTGTAAAACATTTTATTACAGTCAACTTCTTTAAACTTATTATTAAAATTTTTTGGGATCTCTTGAGGGCGTACAGGATCCGGGATCCCACGAATTTCTTCTTGCATGGATGTATCGAAAAACACAGTAAGATTAGAAGTATCCACCAAATGAACACGGTTGGAAACAAACGAAGAAGGATTTATATTTTGAGCCATGTAGTCAAAATACAAGGACATAAAACGGGTCTGAGAATTAAGCTCGACAAGCTTTCCGAAGTTTTCAATCACCATCGGATTCAAGATGTCGCATCGGATAAGCAATCGATAGCACTTCAAGGCTCATCGTATGAGTCGATTGCATGCAACCCAAGGCTATACGCAAACAACGATGCTGAATTCTTTCCAGTTTAATGAAATGAATATTCGCAGCGGAGCGGAAACAGAAACATCCATATTCCATTACGGGAGCGGGTCATTGCGCCGAAAGCCATTTCGCCGAAAGTCGTTTCGCCAAATGCCATTTCGCCGAAAGTCGTTCCGCCGAATAGGTCATTTTGCCGAAAGTCGTTTCGCCAAACGGGTCATTTCGCCGAAAGGGTCATTTCACCGAAAGGGTCATTTCGCCGAAAGGGTCATTTCGCCGAAAGGATCATTTCGCCGAAAGGGAAATTTCGAATACATAATTATTTTTTATGCCTCCTGTATAACTGATGTGGCGCAGCCACATAACGGAAGACAAGATGGCTCGACGGTATAAAGCCGCCGAGGCGACGCCGGCTGAGTTGGCCGCTGACTATCAAATCGATGTGGCGAAGCCGCATTAAATATTTTTTTATTTAGTAAACGGAAAATACCACATACATTTGCTTGGTAGATACCTATGGAATTGCTTTGATGATTAGTAGTCAACAAGTTTCTTTGGGAACTCCGTTCTGAGGTTCATGAATCAATCTTTTTTCAAGAAGTACAATTGTAGGTCAACAAAACGGGCGTCATGTTATTATTTTTAATTTGTCTTTATTTTAAATCGATCCCCATTACAATTTTAAGACATTTGTAGGAATCGGCGAAATGACCCTTTCGGCGAAATGACATTCGGCGAAGTGGACCATTCGGCGAAATGCCATTCGGCGAAATGACTTTCGGCGAAACGGCTTTCGGCGAAATGGCTTTCGGTGACATGACCCTGATCCTTCCATTACGGACAATATCGTTGTTTGGTACAGCCTGATCAGGTCTCCTGGGTGGGCACCCCACCAAGTTCCGGTTATTGTACGAAGAAAGTTGATTCTCTGCTGGCATTTCTGTTTCAGATACCTAACATGGCATCCCCAGGTGCCTTTAGAGTCGAACCAGACCCCGAGATCTTGAATGTGAAGACCTGAGCTATGGTTTCACCCCTTAGTTGAAGCTGTAATTGTGCTGGCTCTCGCTTCCTTGAAAATACAACCAGCTCAGTTTTCTCCGTAGAGAACTCGATACCCATTTGAAGAGCCCATATCGACAAGTTGTCGAGAGTATCTTGCAATGGTCCTTGGAGATGGGCAGTTTTGGGTCCTATAATAGACACAACGCTGTCGTCAGCAAGTTGTCTTAGCGTGCAAGATGTGTTGATACATTTATCGATGTCATTTACGTAAAAATTGTATAAAAGAGGGCTTAAACATGAGCCCTGAGGAAGACCCATGTAACTAAATCGTGATGTCGTCCAACCACCATGCTCAAAATGCATGTGTTTCTCGGAAAATAAATTATATAAAAAGTTGTTCAAAACTGGTGAAAGACCATGCAACTTCTCGGATAGAATATTAATGGAAACTGAATAAAATGCCCCCTTGATGTCAGGGAAAACTGATGCCATTTGTTCTTTACGAGCAAATGCCATTTGAATTTCTGTTGAGAGCAACGCAAGACAATCGTTCGTTCCTTTGCCTCTGCGGAACCCAAATTGTGTATCTGAAAGCAATCCATTTGTCTCGACCCAATTGTCTAGACGGAAGAGAATCATTTTTTCCAACAATTTCCGAATACAAGAAAGCATAGCAATCGGCCGGTACGAATTGTGCTCGGAGGCTGGTTTTCCTGGTTTTTGAATAGCGATAACCTTCACTTGTCTCCAATCATGTGGTACAATATTACCTTTAAGAAACGTGTTGAATAAATTCAACAAGCGTCTTTTAGCAGAGTCAGGCAGATTTTTCAGCAAGTTGAATTTAATTCGGTCTAACCCTGGGGTTTTATTGTGACACGAAAGGAGCGCAAGTGAAAACTCCGCCATTGAAAACGGGGTTTTGTTCGTGTTCGATGTCGCGACGTTTGATATCTTCTGTTCCGGAACAGAATCGGGACATACTTTCTTAGCAAAATCAAATATCCAGCGGTTAGAATATTCCTCGCTTTCGTTCGCGTGATTTCGATTGCGCATGTGACGGGCCGTATTCCAAAGAGTGCTCATTGCTGTTTCTCTCGTTAATCCGTCAACAAACCTTCGCCAGTAACCGCGTTTCTTAGCTTTAATCAGACTTTTCATTTGAAATTCTAACGCCGCGTATTTCCGATAATTATCTGGGGTTCCGTTCCTTCTAAACGAGATGAAGGCTGCAGAGTTTTTCGTTTTCAGCTCTGAGCACTCTTTGTCCCACCATGGGTTGGGAGAACGTATACTAGTTTGCGCGCTGGGTACTCGTTTCGTCTGAGCTTGAATTGCGGTGTCAAGAATCAAGCCAGCCAAAAATGTATACCCTTCCTCCGGAGGAAGCTCCTGTGATGATTCTAGTTTCTCCGATATCGAGCTTGCGTAGCTTTTCCAATCAATGTTTCGTGTGAGATCGTATGAAACATTGATTGTTTTCGATGGTTTTATGCGGTTGGCGATTGAAACCATGATCGGCAAGTGATCGCTACCGTGAGGATCACAGATTATCTTCCACTTGCAATCTAACTGTAGCGAGGTCGAGCAAAGAGATAAATCCAACGCACTTGGTTGTGCTGGCGGTCTAGGGTACCGTGTCATTTCTGCCGTGTTTAGAATTGTCATATTGAAGTTGTCACACAGATCTTGGATTAACGAAGAACGATTATCATATAAGCAGCCCCATCCTGTACCATGCGAGTTGAAGTCCCCTAAAACCAGTCGCGGTGAAGGAAGGAGTTCTATGACGTCTGCAAGCCGTCGATGCCCTATGGAGACTCTGGGAGGAATGTAGATGGAAGTAATACATAGATCTTTGCCTTTAATATTGATTTCGCAAGCAACAACTTCAATTCCCGGTATCGAGGGGAGGTTAATACGGTGAAATGAATAGCACTTTTTGATCCCTAAAAGTACCCCTCCGTAAGAGTCTTCCCGATCCAGTCCAATAATGTTGGAATTGTGGAAGTCTAGGGTGATGTTAGAAGTAAGCCATGTTTCGCATGAGCTAAATGCGTCGCAGTTACGGTTGTTTATCAGGTATTTGAAAGATTCTAGTTTTGGGAAGTCGAGGATTGATCACTGTGCTCCAATGGAACTGCAGAAGTATCATTTCTGCAGTTCCATTGGAGCACAGTGATCAATCCTCGACTTCTAGTGGTGAGTTAGCCATCGAAGGATACGATCGCAGAAAGGAGGGGCCATTGTTCAGTCAACTGTTTCAAAAATGCTCTTACTGTTGGCACTAAAGCAGTTAGTAAGCTTTTAAGAGGATCATTAATGTTGAAGGCTTTTAAATTCCAGTCCACAATATCAGAGAATCTCAGCAATCCAGATTTTGTCTGATTGTCTTGCTGTGATTTGGGGTCGCTTGGGTGCTTTGTTGCCCCTGGAAGCACTGGGTACTCCTTTTTATCTCTTAGTTTGCTTAAACCAGGAGGGATTTGCTTCAGTTTTGAGTCAGCGCTTTTTGTTTCAATTGGAGTATTCTGCGGCGAAGTCAGTCTAAGGCCTTTACGTGGTAGCTTAGGAGAAGCCATGTTTGGTCTTTTCCTGCTTCCTTCAGTAAATGAGTAAGATGGTTCTTCGCCGGGGTCGTCAGAGATAGCTTCGTCAACTGGCGAGAGGGCAAACGGGTTCTCAGGGTTCGATTGTACTGTTTTTTTGAGTATATCCGCATAAGACCGCCTAGAGCGCTCTTTCACGGATCGTTTGAGCTTTTCTTCCCGCTGTATGTATATTGGACACACCGAGATATCATGAAGACTTTCGCTACAGTAAATGCACTTATTAGCGGTCTTGCTACAGGAATTGTCTTCATGACCTTCCCCACATTTACCGCATCGCGGTTTATTGCAGCAGAAGTTTGCCGTGTGCCCAAACTTTTTGCAATTCGAGCAGTGCATTAGTCGTGGTATGTACATCCGGACAGGTAGACGAACCCCTCCCACTACCAAATAATTTGGAAGTGCAGATCCGGCAAAGGTCCGCGAAATGAGTCTGATGGGTAAAATCTACCGTCTATCGACTTGGAGTGCAATTGCTTGCACTCCAATATTTTCACTGGCTGAAGGTCGGGGTTTTTGAAGCGGCCTTCCCCATCCTTCAACAGATCTTCGATTGTCAGACTCTCGTCCCGTTCCACACCGTCGATCTGCATGTGACGGGATGTACACGCGGTACTCCCTCGTGAAAAGCTCGTCGGCAGCAATCTCATTTGCTTGCTTCACGTCGGACACAACAACGCGCAATTTATTTGGCGACACTTTGTCTATATGCTTTACTGCCGAGTAATGTTTCGTCAGGTCCCGAGCAATATTCATTACTCTAAGAGGTTTCGATATAGGCCGGAAGTACACCACCCACGGGCCTCCCGAACCATCGTCCTGGTAAACCTTACGACGAAGGGGAGGTTTCTCAGGCGAAGGAGCGAGGTTGTCCGATAAAGGAATATCGTATTCAAAGTCGGACATTAGATGCTCTTCGCCTTCGCCATCTATATGTTCCTCCTCCGGGACGCCGATGACGTCACTAGCGGACATTTTTTTTAATGTGCGGAAGTAGAATCTCCCGCACTTTTAACAATAAAGATAGACAGAAGTGAAAAGGATAGAAAATCAGAAAAAAAAGTTTAAAAAAGTACTTAGCTAGTATGGCACGATGAGCTGTTAGGTGATATATTCCTCCTGATTCCTCAGCGTGACCTTGATCTGTTTTCACCGGCAGGCTCGTAGGCGGCAAACAATGAAAATGTGTTATTGTCCGACACTGAAAAAACAAAAGAGTCCACTGCTGCTTCCAACGCGGAATCAATACACAAAGATTGCTGTGTAAAAGCCACTATTCTCGTTGTTACAATACAATGCTTATACTACAGCCCTTGCTGAGATGAGCACCTTCACCGATGTCGACTATAATAACGCGCGTGTGCACAAATCGAACACTCGGATGATGAATGAATCAACATGTTTCTCAACATTAATTATACTGTGTACTCACATTTTCGAAGAAATCAACGATAAATTTAGAGATTTGACTTTTTTTTTGCTACAGGAAGGTCATATCTAAACCTTTCCCTAATAATTTTGGTTATGTTATACACGTGGAGGTGTTTAAACAATACTTTTTTAGCTGTGACGAATGTAATAGTGGGTGGAAACTGGTATACTGGATCGAAAAGTTTTTTTTTCATTTTTAAGCGCTCTTCGGTTTGTCCAAACAATTGAAGCAGATGATATCGGGGAACTGAATTTAGATATAGTGTGAAATGCATTCTCGATATTCGATGATTGGCGCGTGAGTTGTGAAATGTTTGTCTGCTGGAGAGCAAAATATGAATATCTTATTATTATTATTTTATAATAGATTACTAATAAAATCGTTTGGCATGCAACGAGCTGTTTTGTGTGGAAATTTTATTGAGCCTTCTCCATTCACGTGTAAAATAAAATTTGAGTTCCAAACTTTGTGAAACAACTCAAATCGAAAAAAACGCTTTAAAATCACAAAAGTTAACAATGGCGAAAACCACCTGTTTTAGTTGAAAACTTCCGGTTGTCGAATCGCGTTGAACCGCTGCCCGCTGCATTTTTTTTTTCATAACTACGTTTGTTTCATAAGGATTTTTAGTGTCAGTAGGATCGTAGTACTAGCCATGCAATGATTCTGTACACCAAGAATCGGCTACGAAATCTGTTGAAACAAAAAGAAAAAATTCCATAAAAGGAATGTAATGCCACGATTTTGCTTTGCTTCATAAGGCAATATACATAAGTTTTTCTTCGCCGTAGCAATACATTTCGAATATCATATTAGTATGTCGAAATTAATTAGTTAATCTAAATACTGTTTTAATCAAGCGATTTGCTATTATGAATTACATTAAATAAAAAAGTCGGTTTTTCCAGCAATTCTAATACCTTTCTATAGAGAATGGCAAAAACATAACTATTCTAGGTTCATTTAGGGGTTACCTTATGTTTGTGCTTAGGACACATAACCGTTTTTACTTCTCTTTACGTTTCGTCTTAGACTGTCTGCACTGACGAGTCTAAGACGAAACGTAAAGAAAAGTATTCTAGGTTGCCCGCTGCGGTGTCAAGCAATATAGACAGCGTCGCTCCCACTCTAGTGCAGTTCTGAGCAGTCTCAACCAATATGACTGTCCAGTTATAGAAATGTCATGACATCTCGAGCTCGCGACATTTTCAAAAACCGTGAACGAAAATAAATGCAGTAGCTACCTATCCAGAATGTACGTACACTACCGCAGAGCGGACGGTGTGGCTTTGACTGCTGTGAGAGTGCGAAAAAATGAACTATTCTCAATGTTGCTGTCGTGTTTCGTGGCTCTCACGACTGCACCTAGCTATCGTGTCATTGCGTGTTGGCTACTGTTAAACGTAGCAGCTGAGCGGATCGTTGGCAGTGGCTGTCTTGTGCTTAGCGACAATTAAAAAAAATGTCAAATTTTCGCACCCCTGGTTGTAGATTAGAAGAAAGCTAGCTGTCAAATCTTTAATCAATCTTTGATCTTCTGAATAATCAGTTTGCTTTAGAAGTTTATTGTTTGTTACAAGATTTTCAACTGCTGTAACCAAGTCGATCATAGTCTTAGGAACATCGAAACTCGTACCTTTGATAGAACGCAAATCTTTCAACAACCCTTGATCAATTTTGCTAACACTCCCGAATTGTTGTTGCAAAACTTCCATTATTTTGGGAACATTTCGTTGATCTAATAACAGAGGATCCACTAATTTTAGGGTTTCTTCCTTGAAATATTTCTGAAGTCTTGAAAGATTTTCGAGATCCAAAAACTCACCTTCCTGTATTGTCATTAGTTTTTCCGAAGACGATTCAAGTTTTTTGTTGGAATTATTTATGCCAGATGTTTCTGGATTAGTGAATTCGTTTTTAAACGCATTCAACATTTCGCTTATTACCTTTTGTTGAGCTTTACACATTTCATTTGTAGTGTGTGTAATAACCTTCTTTAGAGTAGTAAGTATTTCATACATAGAAGCGCAAATTGATTCTTTGTGCGTCTCTACCATTCCCATTAGTAAATAACTGAGAACATTTTGGACAACTCCAATATTCTAGTTCTCCTGGTAAATTCTCAAGTGGCACGCATCGTTGGTGGAACCAATGATCGCACTCCTCGCAACACACCATTGAGTCTACATTGTCTGGTTTGTCAAAAAGAGGACAGTGACCGTTGTTATTTTTCTTGTATATAATAGATGTTTCCATTCCACTTGCCGTTTTTTTTTGCTCCAACCGTCCGTTGGGGAATTTCCTTGGTTGTCGACCGTCCGACGGACTTCTTAGAACCAGCGTGGTTACTTTACCGGCCGAGCTCCTATTTGCTGGTTTTGATTTTTTCCATCTGTCCGTTGGAATTCCTTGGTTGCCGACCGTCCTTAGGACTTCTTAGCACCAGCGTGATTACCGGCCAAACACCAGTAAATTTACCGGCCAAACTCCTATTTGCTGGTTTTGAATTAATTCACACTGTCCGTTGGAATTCCTTGGTTGCCGACCGTCAGACTTCTTAGCACCAGCGTGGTTGCCGGCCAAACACCAGTGAAGTTGAAATGAGTTGTTTTTGCCCTTTTCCTCTCTGGAGGACACCATGAAATTTCTCACCACTCGATTGAGAACCAAGGCTGGTTAATATAATTCGGCTTAGATCAGGACAGACATAGCAAGCCTGAGCGATAAAGAGGATAAACACTGAAACATGTACATCCTGAATGAAGATAAGGCTGGCCTTTTTTCTATGACCCTAACTTCGACATGAAGCCGATCTAGCTAACAGACATTCCCTTGTTAGTCTAGACCAAATGTTTATCTTGCTTTCTAAACCAAATCTTAAGACGATTGTTTATAATCATGTTTTAGTTTCTTGTAAACAAACTATCAAATTTAATCTCGTAATCTACAATGAGGTAGGGACGAGAAATAACAATATAGGTCTATTGATAGAGGTTTGTAATTGGATTGAGTTGAGCATAAATCCTCCAACAAGGATCAAGTGGAGGGCAAGTCTGGTGCCAGCAGCCGCGGTAATACCAGCTCCACTAGCGTATATTAAAATTGTTGCGGTTAAAAAGTTCGAAGTTTTTTGTTGTCCAACACAGGTGCTACTCCGAATGATGGTAGTAGGTCACTAGATTGTTGCAACTATAGTACTAGGTGTGCGATCACACGGGCCGTCTGATTCATGTGTATTGTTGTGGCGTCGGTTGCCTTTTATCGGCATTTCCCACAAACCCAGCTGCTATTACCTTGAACAAATTAGAGTGTTCTAAGCAGGCTATCCCTATGGCCGAGAATAATCTTGCATGGAATAATGGAATATGACCTCGGTCTTAATATTCATTGGTTTGTAGCACAGGTAAGTAATGATTAACAGAAGTAATTGGGGGTATTATTATTACGGCGCGAGAGGTAAAATTCGTAGACCGTCGTAAGACTAACTGAAGCGAAAACATTTATCATAAATGCTTTCATTAATCAAGAACGAAAGTTAGAGGATCGAAGGCGATTAGATACCACCCTAGTTCTAACCGTAAACTATGCCAGCTAGTAATTGGGAGACGCTATATTATACGTACTACGTATAAAATATCGGTGTGCTTAGTGGTACAAGTTTTGGTAAGCAGAACTGGTGCTGTAGGATGAGCCAACCGTAATGTTACGGCGCCTAAATAGACGACGCATCATAGATACCATAAAAGGTGTTATTAGCTAATGACAGTAAGATGGTGGACATGGAAGTTGTCATCCGCTAAGGACATGGAAATTGTCACCTGCCAAAGCTAGTGGCCCTTAAAATGGATGGCGCTCCAGTCGTTTGCATACATTACCGCTGACGTACAAGTGGTGCGGTTCGCCCAGCGAGCCGCACTTTGAGACGTCAGTGAGTAGGAGGGTTTGGTGGTGATTTGGTCTGTGCTATTGGTTGTAATTGAATTTTGCTCGGTACTACTTGGTGAGTTCCTCGCCGTTGGGGCGTTTTCTGTTAGGCTGTAATGTTGATGTTTATTCCTATGGATAATTCTGTTAATAAGTTTCGATGGGTCGTTGTTTCTTCTAAGATGTTGGAAAATTATGTTTTGCGTATCCACGTAGTTATCCGTAGTGAGGCACATAACCCTCTTTATGAAGTTGTGAGCGACATTCATTTTAACATAACATAATTTTCCAACATTTTAGAAGGAAGAACTACCCATCGAAACTTATTAACAGAATTATCCATAGGAATAAACACCAACGTTACAGCCTAGCAGAAAACGCCCCAACGGCGAGGAACTCACTAAATAGTACCGAGCAAAAATCAATTACAACCAATAGCACAGACCAAATCACCCTAGGCACCGACCCACCGATATACTGATCACTCCCATACATAACATTACTCTCACCAGCCATAATAAACACCATCAAAACTGATTATGATAACATTATAATTTCAACTAAACCTATCAACACGATAGCCAGAAATTTACCAAATATTAATCAACCAATTGATCTGCTATCACAGTTTAACGTTATATATAGCCTTCCATGCGACAACTGAAAGAATTACATCGGCATGACTCGCAATCATCTAAAAACAAGATTATACGGTCACAAATCAAATATCAATCAGTACGATAAACTAAAAAGTGATGGTGCAGTCAACACCGACGAACGGATGATCGCTCTAGTTTGTGAGATATTCAACAAATTTTTCTCTAATGTCGGCAAAGAATTAGCTGATAATATTCGTATAAACCCAACTGTTTGTCCCACAGATAATGTTCGTCGTGTTAGTGACTCTATATTTCTACGTCCGTCATCTTCTAACGAAGTCATTCTACTGATACAAAATTTGGACAATAGAAAGAGCAGTGGCCCCGACAACATCTCTGCAAGTGTGCTAAAAAGTAACCCTGTTATATTTTCTAGAATTCTCTCTCAATGCTTCAATGTAATTGTTCAGACTGGCTATTACCCTGACTGCCTCAAAGTGGCTAAAGTTATTCCCGTTTACAAGTCTGGTGATCGTTATGATTGTAATAATTATCGTCCTATATCGACTCTGTCTGTCTTCAACAAAATCTTTGAAAAACTATTGGTAAATAGACTCCTCGAATTTTTAAACAAACATAGTGTCCTTTATAAATTTCAGTATGGCTTTAGACAAGGTTCTAGCACAAATACCGCTATCATAGAATTAGTAGACAATATAATGAGCGAGATTGACCAAAAAAACATGATTGGTGCCTTATTTTTAGATCTCAAAAAAGCCTTTGACACTTTGGATCACACTATTCTCTTGGACAAACTTCAGTGCTACGGCATCAGGGGCATCGCGAACTCTATTATCAGTAGCTACTTGACAAACAGAAAACAATTCGTGTCCATCGAGGGCGACTGTAGCAATCTTGCTGCTATAAACATTGGAGTGCCACAGGGTAGCAATATAGGACCACTATTATTTCTTTTGTATATTAATGATATAGGTAACCTGCAACTCACAGGGACTCCGCGGTTATTTGCCGACGACACAGCTCTATTTTATCCTAACAATGACATCAATGCTATTATAAACTCAATGGAGAGCGATTTAAGTATTTTAGATCAATATTTTAGTGCAAATTTATTATCCTTAAATCTTATAAAAACTAAATATATGATTTTCCGGTCCATAAGGAAAATAATACCAATCCATCGTCATCCTAAATTGGGACATTATATTATTGAAAATGTGGACTGTTTCAAATATTTGGGTGTATATTTTGACCCCACGTTAACCTGGATTCACCATATTAAATCTATTGAAAAACATGTGGCTTCCTACTGCGGTATTTTGTGGAGGGTCAAGTCATATGTTCCTAAGCGTGCGCTTCTAAACTTTTATTTTGCTTACATCCATTCACAGCTCACTTATTTGGTGTCGGTGTGGGGTCGCGCCGCTGGCTCTCATCTAAAAAAAATTCAAACTCTACAAAACAGGTGTCTCAAAATCATCTTCAATAAACCCCTACTGTTTTCAAGCTTATTGTTATACTCCGATAATACCCATAACATCTTACCTCTGGCATACTTATGTGATGTTCAAACATTACTGTTCGTTCATGATATACTACACAACACATCAACTCACCATAATTTACAGTTTCCAACTTTAACTCACTCTCGAACTACACGTCGTAGTAACAACCTGCTTCGCGTTCGAGCAGTCACAAACATTGGTCAAAGAAGGATTCTTTTTGTTGGTCCAATAAAATATAACGCACTTCCACTTGACATTCAAAGAACATCCAGCCGTGCCTTATTCGGGGCTAGACTGAAGTATCATTTTAAGCATAGACTGAACGAGATATTTAATTAATGTAGTTCCTTAATTTCTTCCTTGTTTTACAAACTGTCAACAGTAATTCATTCTTGTATATTTTTTTTTTTTAGTTAGCCTGCATCATTGTGGATCCCTTAAAAGGAAACCAATTCCACTGGGATTCCGCAATATTAATTAATAAAGTTTAATTGCACATCATGAAAATACAAACATCTCAGCGTATTTTAACGTAAGACTTTCTTTTAGTAGTATTTTAGCCAGATTATTATTTTTTTTTTTTTTGAGCTGAGATTAGTTTGCGTCCACTACCAGGGTGCTTCACAAATTGAAGCTCTTTGGTGTGGGGGAGTGTGGTGGGCAAAAAAAAAAAAAAAAAAAAAAAAAAAATCATAGACCGAACGTATCGCTCCATCGCTCTACCGATTTTAGAAATGTGTCACATCACCAATACGAACAACAACGTTAATACAACTTACGCCAGCATTCTTCACACCATCAAGGAATCGAAGTTTAGTTTTCCTTGAAACGGCCGAAACGTCGGGCAATGTTATAAACATATCGTTTGCCTATATCCATTTGACTGAGAAAGCCGCATTTTTGCTGATGAAACTCCAGTGAATTTTTTAATCACGACCCGCACGCGCGGTATGTACCGCAGCGCAACTCGCTCGGATACGGGCTCAACTTGTTGACAGATGTCGCGCCACTGATCGGATCCGAACTATGACAGTTTATTGTTTGCAACGTTTCAGTGGTGAAGAAATGAAAAATAAAAAAACTCGTTGCATTGAATTTCTTCTAACATTCTTGAAAAATTCGATTTTGTGCAAGCAAATGATGTTTTGTGTGCACCGTGTAGGAAGAAAGCGAGTTAAATTGGGACTAAGGATTTACGTGAGTAATAAAATAGTGATGACACACAGTTTTTAAACAATAGCTTACAAATACTCAATACGTGTCCTGGAAAGAGAAAACCTTCATTTTTTATTCCTTGTCTTCGTGTGGCTCAACAGTGTGAAACGATTTTGTTAGAAAAATAGTTTTACATTTTTCGATACGATTTTTAAGAAATTTCTCTGTTTTTGCATAATCTTCCGAACATTTGTATATGACTCAAATATTGGGTAGAGAAGTTGCTTTTCTAGCCAATGGTACAATTCATTCGCGGTGGAAATTTTGTTGAAGTGAATAGAACAAAATAAAGCAGAGTACTTCACTTCAGGTTAAATTGAGGTAACTTTATTTACAAGCTTAGCCTAGTTCTTAATATAATACATATTACACAAGCGATGTTTAACTATACTACAATGATCGGCTAGTGTCGATCATATGGTATTGTTCAGCAGCAGTGCTATCGTATCCACACAAAAAGAGATAGCTACTATTGTCTTGTTGTTTATTGTGCGCAGAAAGCTTGCGTTCCCCGCTTGCTTTCTGCGTCACTTGTTACTTCTTGTGATGAGATATCCTCTCACCGTATTTTGTTTGTGATGATAGCGATTCACAAACACATATTGCCAAGAATGACATATTGACCGCTACCACGGATGAAATGTATATTTCAACACTTCCCCACAATTTGTACATTCAGCACTTTGAATAACCTTCTGTGCGTACTTTTTGATAACCCCTTGGTGAATGCATCGGCTGGTTGATCGGTGCTTGGGATGTATTGAAGATGAACTCTTTCTTCATTGATCAGCTCCCTGATGAAAAGATTTGATATCTAAATGTTTCATTCTCTGATGTGACCTTGGTTCCGTTCCTATATGCATGCAAGGGATGCTGTCGTCCATGATGACAAATGTTACCACTGTGCTCAATTCGTTCAGAAGCTTTGTTAATCCCATTCCTTCTGTTGCCGCTGAGCATAATGCAATTAATTCAGCTTCTGTCGTTGATAAGCTAATCGTTGCTTGCCGTTTCGTTGACCACGAAACCATGTTTCCATATAACAGGAAAGCAAAACCTGATACAGATTTTCTATCATCAGTATCATTTGCAAAATCAGCGTAAACATATCCTACTAACGGTGATTGTTCATTTTTATGTGTATACACTATTTTTGTGTGCATGCTTCCTTGCAAGTACCTTAATATACGTTTCAATCCTGACCAGTGCTCGTCTGTTGCACAGTTGTTATATCTGCTAAGTTTACTAACTGCAGTGCATATATCCGGCCTTGAAGTTAAAGAGAGGTATTGTAAACATTCTACTAGTTCTCTGTAAGGATGCTCAGTTGGCTTGCCACGAACCTTATTTGACCATTTTGCATTTGCATCCAGCGGTGTCCCCACTGGTTTACAGTCAATCATTCCAAACTTTTTCAGGACCTTTTTCACATATTCCGCTTGTGAAATTTCCAACGTTTGTTTTTCAATATCGCGAATTATTTCCATACCAAGGAAATGTTTCACTTCTTTCAAATCTTTCATTTGGAATATCCTTCTCGACTTTTATCCAGTCAATCCTTGGAAATCAACAGTATGTCATCTACATATAAAATCAGAAATATTTCTTTTGATTTTTCCATGTGGATGCAGCAGTCACTTTTTAATGCGATGAATCCAAGTTGCTTAATTTCATCGTCAAACCGTTTATTCCATGATCTGCTTGCTTGCTTCAATCCATATATACTTCTGTGTAGACGGACAGGAATAATTTTTCCGATTTCATTCGCAGGTAATTGCATGTAAATTTCCTCTTCCAATTCTCCATTGAGAAATGCTGTTTTTACATCAATCTGATGAACATGCATTTTATGTTCGTTTGCGAGTGCTAAGATTACACGAACACTTTCCAATTTGGCCACAGGTGCAAATGTTTCACTGAAGTCAAATCCTGGACGTTGTGAACACCCTTTAGCGACTAATCGTGCTTTATATCTGCCCCCTTCCTTAATTAAAAAAATCCACTTTGAATGAATTGCTCTAAAACCTTCTGACGCACAGTTAACCACTGTCCATGCCTTGTTTTGATGCAATCCAATCTCAACACTTCAACAATTTCAATTTCAACACTTCCCCACAATTTGTACATTCAGTACTTTGAATAACCTTCTGTGCGTACTTTTTGATAACCCCTTGGTGAATGCATCGGCTGGTTGATCGGTGCTTGGGATGTATTGTAGATGAACTCTTCCTTCATTGATCAGCTCCCTGATGAAAAGATATTTGATGTCTAAATGTTTCATTCTCTGATGTGACCTTGGTTCCGTTGCTATATGCATGCAAGGGATGCTGTCGTCCATGATGACAAATGTTACCACTGTGCTCAATTCGTTCAGAAGCTTTGTTAATCCCATTCCTTCTGTTGCCGCTGAGCATAATGCAATTAATTCAGCTTCTGTCGTTGATAAGCTAATCGTTGCTTGCCGTTTCGTTGACCACGAAACCATGTTTCCATATAACAGGAAAGCAAAACCTGATACAGATTTTCTATCATTAGTATCATTTGCAAAATCAGCGTCAACATATCCTACTAACGGTGATTGTTCATTTTTATGTGTATACACTATTTTTGTGTGCATGCTTCCTTGCAAGTACCTTAATATACGTTTCAATCCTGACCAGTGCTCGTCTGTTGCACAGTTGTTATATCTGCTAAGTTTACTAACTGCAGTGCATATATCCGGCCTTGAAGTTAAAGAGAGGTATTGTAAACATTCTACTAGTTCTCTGTAAGGATGCTCAGTTGGCTTGCCACGAACCATATTTGACCATTTTGCATTTGCATCCAGCGGTGTCCCCACTGGTTTACAGTCAATCATTCCAAACTTTTTCAGGACCTTTTTCACATATTCCGCTTGTGAAATTTCCAACGTTTGTTTTTCAATATCGCGAATTATTTCCATACCAAGGAAATGTTTCACTTCTTTCAAATCTTTCATTTGGAATATCCTTCTCGACTTTTATCCAGTCAATCCTTGGAAATCAACAGTATGTCATCTACATATAAAATCAGAAATATTTCTTTTGATTTTTTCATGTAGATGCAGCAGTCACTTTTTAATGCGATGAATCCAAGTTGCTTAATTTCATCGTCAAACCGTTTATTCCATGATCTGCTTGCTTGCTTCAATCCATATATACTTCTGTGTAGACGGACAGGAATAATTTTTCCGATTTCATTCGCAGGTAATTTCATGTAAATTTCCTCTTCCATTTCTCCATTGAGAAATGCTGTTTTTACATCAATCTGATGAACATGCATTTTTTGTTCGTTTGCGAGTGCTAAGATTACACGAACACTTTCCAATTTGGCCACAGGTGCAAATGTTTCACTGAAGTCAAATCCTGGACGTTGTGAACACCCTTTAGCGACTAATCGTGCTTTATATCTGCCCCCTTCCATAATTAAGAAAATCCACTTTGAATGAATTGCTCTAAAACCTTCTGGCGCACAGTTAACCACTGTCCATGCCCTGTTTTGATGCAATCTAATCATCCCGCTTTTTCAAATGTCCAATGTTTTGTGGAATTTCATCATCATAGGCTAATGTCAATTTAGCAACGTACTCAGAAAAACTTTCAGGCTTTCTTCTGTTTCTAGCGCTTCTTCGCAATCACTGCTGTTCCCACTTCTAACCGAAGTAATATTATTATCGCCGATTGCTTATCCAACAATCTAATTATTGCCAGTAAAACTTTGGACTTATCCTCACCGGATTCCAAACTTTGTTGCGACAACCTATCGAGCGCTCTTTATACTCGAAACTTCGTTACGTGACGATCCCGTTTGAATCCGAAATTTTGTATATTAGATTCTGTTTCTATCCGAAACTACCGGTTTGAATTCCAAACTACCGAATCCCACTCTAACCGAAGCAAATAAGAAGACTGATTGTTTCTCTAACAATTCAATCTGATTTCAATTTCTTTCCGAAATTACCGAAGCCCTCTTCTAACCGAAGTACTGGTGCTTCCTACCACTTCTAACCGAAGTTAATAATACGACCGATTGTTTTTCCAACAATCAATGTGGTGTTGACCAGGAAATACCTATATTCATCCTAACCGGATACTGCGACTACCAGTTTATGTCCGAAAGTTCTTTGTTCGTCGATCTTCGTTTCTGTCCGAAACGTTGTATTTTGGATTGTTAATCAACTCAAATGTCCCAGTCTTTCATGCCATGTTTTAAGACTGACTTGTTTCCCGACATACGCTGCTGGATTCTTATCCACCAATGACGACTCATCTCCAATCAAATTAAGGTAATATAGGTTCTCAATGAGACTTCCGACTGCAATGATTTCCTCATTGAATTCAAAGATGACCTCTTTATCTATAAAAGTAACCCTTTTTCTACAACGACTTGCTTTTCTAACCGAAAATAAGTTTTCTTCCAAATTTGGAACGAAAAGAACGTTGAACAATTTTCAAATAATTCAATTAATTTTTACCAATATCTGAACAGAATTCCCTGGTTTCTTTCTTCGTAGCCCGAAGAGTTTGGCCAGACTTCGCGGTGACTTTGATGTTTCCACATACTCCAGCAAGAAATCACTTCTGGAAATTCACCATGTAATCAGAAGCGCCGGAATCAACCACAAATCTCACCTTCTTGTTTTTCGGAAACCCAGCCATCATAGCGTGTACTCTTTTCTTCTGCGGTATCTTTGATTTCTCCTTCTTTGCAGCAATGAACTTCTTCAGTAACGGACACTTGTTTTTATAGTGACTAGTTTCGTTACACCCGAAACATCTAACGTCCTTTTTCCTGCTAGCTAATGCTACATTTTTAAGCTCTTTCTTTTCAGCTTCCCCAGCAGCAGCAGCATCATAGAACATCCGTTTAATTTCCAATATCGGCTTCGCACATAACTCCTCATTGGATAACACCATCAGAGCACCTTTCACATGCCTATACCTTTCCGGTATGGCAATCAGCAATGCATGAACCTTTCCTGCCACTGTTAGTGTCGATCCCATGCGTTCTAGTTCACGAATGATGATATCGTATTCATCAAATATTCTTGACAAGCTGCCAAGATTTCGCTGTTTGATGGAATACAAACGATCCCGCATGTTGACCATCGCGGATGTACCGGCTTTTTGGTACGTCCTCACTAGTGTGTCCATCGCCTCCTTCACGTATTGCAGTCCGATCAGTTTGTTCAGCACAGTGTTGTCTACCATTATTACAATGGCATCGATGGCGTCGACGTCTTCATCTATTCTGTGCTTTAACTTCAATTTTCGTTAATCGGCTTCGGCTGCAGTTTCCCCAGGAACTTCCTTTGCGTAATCTTCCTCTTCCGGTGTACGAAGAAGTGTGTGTGAGAGCTTCATCTTTGCCAGGTGATGCTCTACACGCCATTTCCGGGCTGTAAAATTGGCCTCGTCACCATCAAAGACGTTTAAATGCCTCTGCGAGGAGAATACTGAATGGAGTGGTATAGTGCGTTTGAGAGTTCCCCTCTCGTAGGCACCAGAGCTTCGCAATCCATCTTCTCCTGCATCGCTACCGTTGTCAGTCATGGTTGACGAATCAGGTTATCCTTGTCGGCAGTGCAGCTTCCGCGCAGGATTATGCAAACTATCCGTTTTCACAGTAAACAAACTATCCGTTTGCTTCAATCGATCTCTTCGATTGTACTGTCTCGTAGGTTAACCACCTACTAGAAATGATCAAATAACCTTTGATCGAATAATCGAATAACTTTCGATTTTGGTTGTCAAGATGTAAGGAACCGATTAACCTTCGAACCTCATAATCCTGGACCCATAACCTTGTTGAAGTGAATAGAACAAAATAAAGCAGAGTTCTTCACTTCTGGTTAAATTGAGGTAACTTTATTTACAAGCTTAGCCTAGTTCTTAATATAATACATATTTCACAAGCTATGTTTACCTATACTACAATGATCGGCTACTGTCGATCATATGGTATTGTTCAGCAGCAGTGCTATCGTATCCACACAAAGAGAGATAGCTACTATTGTCTTGTTGTTTATTGTGCGCAGAAAGCTTGCGTTCCCCGCTTGCTTTCTGCGTCACTTGTTACTTCTTGTGATGAGATATCCTCTCACCGTATTTTGTTTGTGATGATAGCGATTCACAAACACATATTGCCAGGAATGACAAATTGACCGCTACCACGGATGAAATGTATATTTCAACAAATTTGACAATCATTGATCATTTGTAAACTTGCGCGACGTGCTTTTCTTTTGATAGTGCCTCCAGCATAGTCGCTTACCCCTTCTCCACGAGCTGCTGCGTGAAAATTCCGCTGTGCGAAACGTTGGAAACTACTTCCAACCGCTCTCTATCCGGTATTTATTTCCTCTCAGTTACCCCTAGCAAATTGAATACTTTTTAGTGCCCATCTGTGATCAATTTCAGAAATCTGTGAAAATCTGTGATCGTTTTCAGAAACCTGTGAAAATTTGTTATTGATTTAAGAAACCTGTGATCGATTTCAGAAATCTGTGAAAATTTGTGTCATTTTTTAAATTTGTGCCGAAAATTGACAATCTGTGACACACAGATTAATCTGAGAACCTGGTTAAGCCCGTATCCGAGCGAGTTGCGCTGCGGTATGCTCCGCGCGTTCGGGTCATGATTGAAAAATTCACTGCTCCGAAAGTATTAATCTTTCCACTCCGACCTTGCCATTATTGAGTTAAACCCCTAAGGCTTATTTTTCCAACTAAATCAACAACCCAAATTTAAATATTTTATTTGTTTATTAATTTTTAACTGTTTTCATTAAAACTGAAATTGAAAGAATTATTTTATGGAATTGCTTATTTGAAAGCTATAGAAAAGACGCACATTTCATGTCTTGGACAAATTTTTGTATCTTTATTAGATTTTACAGTATAGACTGTTGAAAAAGGTTTTTTTTTGTAAACGCTTCAAAAAATCATATCTTGAAAATTCCACGTACCATATTGAAATAAAAAAATACGTGTCGAATATTTTCGAGTTCTTTACCGAAAAAAAAAGTTACATGAAAAAACAATGGTTGGTGGCTGATTTTGCGTGAAATGCCCCATATGTCTCAGTATTTATCTTCTTTATGGCGTAGGCTTGTTATGTCTGTCCGCTATGGTGCATAAAGGATCTAAATAAAATTATATTAGGCACTTTGGTATTCAACAGAGTAGTAAGAAGAGAATTGCACATCACCCTCCGTTTTTTACTCCTGCTTCATCTTAAATTTCCTTGTTCTGCCTCGGTAAATCCTCGATACTCTTCCCTATTTGAAAACTCTCAAATGTGGAAATAATGTGTAGCATATGGAACTAACATAGACATAAGAAAAGAGTCTTGAAATTTGTAAATAAATTAGTTGTATTTCAGAACTCACGCCGGACGGTAAATCCGATTGTTTCATTTAAAATAAAACTTCCGAAAGTAGTTTGGAAATTTCAGGAAGGTTGTGACGAGAAATAACAATATAGGTCTATTGATAGAGGTTTATAATTGGATTGAGTTAAACATAAGTCCTCGAATAAGGATGTAGTAGAAGGCAAGTCTGGTGCCAGCAACAGCGGTATTGCCAGCTTTACTAGCGTATACTGAAATTGTTGCGGTTAAGTAGGTCACTGGATTGTGCGGTAGCGGGCCTTCTGGTTCGTGTATGTCATTGTGGCGTGTATTGCCTTTTATCAGGTGCTTTCATACAAGCCCAGTTGTTATTACCTTGAACATATACTTATTCTTACTCTTTCAGTCGTAGACCACGCGGTTCTCTGCTGTATACAGGAGGCGTCTTCATTCAACTCGATTCATAGCTGTTCGCCGCCAGCCTCGATAGCTACGAAGGGTCCGCAGGTTATCCTCAACTTGATCGGTTCATCCTACCCGCTACGCGCTTCTGCTTCTTATACCGGTCGGATCATTATCGATGATCATTTTTACCGGGTTGTTCTCCGACATTCTAACAACATGCCTGGCCAACCGTAACCACCCGACCATGGCCGTTTGGACAAGGGTTAGTGCTCCCAGCAACTGGCGCAGTTCATGGTTCATTCGTCTTCTCCACGTACTTCCATCCGCACTCCGACAAAGATGGTTCGCAACACCTTCCATTCAAACACACCCATTGATGTCTAGTCCGATCCACTTGGCCTTAGCTTTTAGACCGATGTACGTATCTTCCATCTTCTCAAAGTTGCGTGCTATAATGTCAATATCATCAGCGTAACCAAATAGCTGGACGGAATCGACATCACTCGATCCATCGTAGCTTTGACCAATCGTATCAGTTTGTCCGGGATTCCGATCTATATCGATTGTGTCTGAAAATTGATTTGAAATCGATGAAAAGATGATATGTGAGCACATTGTGTTCGCGGCACTTTTGCAACACCTGCCGGATGGCGAACCGTGGTAGCACGTTCGCCCATAAATTCTGCCTGGTATTGTCCCACGAATTCGTTTGCAATCGGTGAAAGTCGATGGCAAAAGATCTGGGAGAGTATCTTGAAGGAGGCGTTCAGCAGAGTGATCGCGGAGTAACATATATATAATTGCAGCAATTCAGCTTGTCACTCTGTTTGTAAATGAGGCACACGATTCCTTCCATCCATTCCTCCGGTAAAATCTCGTCCTCCTAGATCTTGGCACCGACCCAGTGCAGTGCTTTCACTAATGCATTGCCACCGTGTTTTAGTAGCTCACTTGGTAGTTGTCAACCGGCTTACTTCCTCCTCGACTTCTTAAAGGTCTGGGACCGGCAGTCTATTGTCCTCCGCACGCGTTCACATGTTCGTTACCAGCGCGCCACTTTCGTATTCCGCCACAAGGTGCTCGTCGAAATACTACCACCAACTGTCGATCGTGAGAAGATTCCCGTTGGTGTCCTTGCACATATCGATCTGTTGAACATGGAATCTGCGCGAACAGGTTCACCTTCTCGTAGAACTTTCTTGTGTCATTAGCACTGAGCAGATGTTCAATCGCTTCGCGATCTGGATCTTATTGCTGACGCTTTTTTCTACGCGATTACGAGTTTAATCAGTCGAGTTTGGCCTTTTTCCTGAAAATTTACTTAACATTTAAACTAACTTTAACTGCATACTAATAGGAACCAGGGTAGCAGAAAAAAGGCACATACATATACTTTTCGGAAAGCTTAAATCAAGTAATATAAATTTACGAAGTGTGTAGCGTGACCCTTTTAAATTGTGTGAATGAGACAACAAAAATAGAGTGCTTTTTGGCCATTTTTTTTTAGTAAAAACGTACATTGATAAAATTGTTTATCTTTATATCACGCGTTTTTTGTAATATCCACCGATAAGTTACCATTGGGCAACAACTCTTGCAAGAAATTGCAGTCGAGGTATAAAAATAGAGCATTAATTTTACCCCCAGATGAAAGAGAAAACTTTTCACTATAGCTTACTATTATGACTCACTATCAGCGAGTACTGAGTCTTTCGGAATTCCTATTCAAAGTGATTGTTGGTAGGTTTCTTATTGACCGTTATCAAAAAAAAATCCCGATATTACCAACTTCAGTAGAAAATGTAATAGAATTGCAGTATGGCAACAGATTAGTTACAAATTCCCTAAAACCAAACAAACTTGTTTTTGTTGGTTAATCTTTATTCTTAGTCTCTGCACGTATTTAAACTCAAGTTCAGGCATTTCTCTTTAAAAAAATATCTAGACTCATAATTTACATAAATTGATATGATACTTTACCGTGTACGCCTGTATGTAACGTTGAACCATGCACGCATTTAATTTTAATATTATCATCGACCAAATACTCCAGCATTGGTATTATCAACCAACTCTTTTGTGTTCTTAAAAATAATATGCTGCGCTGCTCTCACCAACACCAACAGTGTATATTTGGAGCAGCGAAATTGGTTTGTTTGATCGTCTATTGATAAAAACTGTCAATTGGAAAAGATTTGAGGTCGATTTAGAAATTTTTTAAGGTTTTTCCTCATTTTCAGTGATGGTAAACAATTTTTAACCCGCTTTACCTTATATTTCCGAATCCGGAAGTCGGATCTGGATGAAAAACACTTTTGTGTTCTTAAAAATAATATGCTGCGCTGCTCTCACCAACACCGACAGTGTATATTTGGAGCAGGAAATTTAATATAAAGTTACTTCACTGCGCTTCATTTATCAATATACTTTAAAAGTAAAACTAAGCGTGAATATAAATAAACGGTCATATTCATTGAAATTAATGTATTCCAATTTAATTTTACATCGAGTATGGTTTTGAATCGAATTTTTTATTCAGCTGATGTCCATTTCATAGTATTTATTTAGAAATCGTGTGAATTTCATTATTTTTTTCAGTGTATGGCTTAATTCATAAGAATCTTTATCAATTTGAACACGTATATAAATTGAAGAAAATGAATTATTGACGTGTTCCATCAATGTCCCTTCTCATCTATCATTTTATTCTCGAGTTATACAAAATAATAATTTACATTGATTTGAATACACTCACGCATATAAAATGTCAAAACTCATTGGTGTACGTGTTCATTTCATACCCCTCCTCATCCATCATCATAATCTACCCGAAATAAACAAAACTTAAATTTATATTTTTACCTTTTTTTATATATAAACCTATTTTAATCTTAATATGGTGTGCCTTTCTCATATCAATCATACTATCATATATAATACTGTGGTATTCTTCAAAATAATTTTCTTCAATTCTTGAAAGAATAACCGAAATTGATTTGTTTGATCGTCTATTGATAAAAACTATCAATTGGAAAAGATTTGAGGTCTATTTAGAATGTTTTTTAAGGTTTTTTCTCATTTTCAGTGATGGTATACAATTTTTAACCCGCTTTACCTTATATTTCCGGATCCGGAAGTCGGATCTGGATGAAATTCAGGAATTACGCATGGGACCACAGGACCTTTTATTTGAACCTAAATTTGTGAAAATTGGTCCTGCCATCTATGAGAAAAGTTAGAGCACATATATTTTTTTTTGCACATTTCACCCCATAACTCCCGAACCGGAAGTCGGATCCGAATAATATTAAGGAAATATGTATGGGACCTAAAAACCTTTCATTTGAATCTAAGTTTGTGAAAATCGGTTAAGCCATCTCTGAAAAAAGTTAGTGCATTTATTTTCACAATTTTTTGCACATTTTACCTCATAATTCCGGAACCGGAAGTCGGGCCCAAATAATATTCAGTGAAAAATCGTACCATTCAGCCTGCATCGGCGTGCAGCGGCATCAAGAAAATTTCATTCTGGCATTTATGGTACCAGTGTGTGCCGACTGTCAACATTTAATAAGGACAGGAGCTGAAACTCTAAAGCTACTTCATCAACACGAGCAACTTCTAAAGTACACAAAAAGTCAAACGGAAACGTATCACCGAACCACTGCAGATATAAAAACCCATTACCTGGAAATATTCGACAGTGTCGAGCGCTTGCTCATCGACGTGAAGCAGTCATTGTCCAGTATCAGCAGAAACGACCACAACATTTACGGTAAAGTAGATCAGCGCAAATCAGTAGATTCGAGGCCTCGTTACACAGTGCCATAAAAAACGTTAGCGATTTTAGTAAAGTCAATGACCAGCACATCAATCAAAAGAGCGAACGGCTTCTTCGCCTCGAAGAAAAATTCTTACTACCTACCAAATTTGAAGTCCCTGCAATAATACCTAACACTATTCTGGAAGAATTGAGGGATGAAGTCAAAGCAATATCGACTTCAATCTCCACTATCGGAACCAAAGACCAAAATACTAAAACTAAGTCTCTAGCTAAAGAACTCAAAGAGAAGGAAATTCAAACATGCGACAGTGGCTGGCGCATCATTGGGAGTAGAAAAATCTGGAAACTACACTGAAGTGAGTATGACAAGAAACAGCGTACTCGACGACTGCAAGAAAAACAAGCAGAAAAAGCAAACCTCAGACGGAAACATCGCAGTAAAAACAACAACAACGACAATAATGTGCACTACAACAGCAACTTGAACACTAATAGTAACAATACCTCCCACAACAATAACTATAATATGTCATTACAATATACCTTACCCTTGGACAAGGACTTACTAGCAGCTGCACGGGTTCAATTCTCCGGGCAGATATTGTCTCAAAATTCAAAAATTTTCAGAAAAGTGAAACAATCAACCCTTACAAAGGAACAAGAAGTATTCCAAACAACACTACTCCGGTCTTAGGAAGTAATGACATCGAAGCTACACCATCCACTAACTATGTGAACACATCTTCAATATCACAGAACATAAATACATCTGCAGTATCAAAAGACATGAACATAGACAGCCAATTCGAAATTGATCCAATGCGTCCTCCAATTGTACGTCTTACTTCACAATCTGCAAATGGCGACGAACGCTTCTTAAAAGCAAGGCTTCGTGACCCGAAAATAATGCACGTCGTCTGTCTGTATTTGTCATACATGAAAAATCAACAACCTACAGTATGCATCGAGGGTATGACATGAACTAGTATAAAAATGCTATTAGCATCAGAAGGCCTTCCAACAACACCTGACCACCTCCTACGAATCTTCATCGAAGTGCATCAGGAATATGGAATGAAACCTAAGGAAGCGCTGGCCGACCTGGACTCTTATGGGAAATTTTTGACAAGTGAACATATCCGCCGACTCCAACTAATCCAGGAAGCCGAACACAATTTTACAAGATCGAATTTTCGGAAATAACGAAGCCCTTTGACGAAGGAATAGACAAAGAAATTAGTAATGTAAGTATTCCAGAATTCTCAAAAACTTCTTCGCTTCACAGACAAAATGTGACTGAAATTTTGGTCTATTGCCAAAATTTCAACCGCATGAAAAGCCCGGCCAAAATAAAAAAAGTTCATCAAAATTTAATAACCTCCTCTTTCGATGTAATCCTTGGAACTGAAAGCAGCTGGGATGAAAGTGTAAGAATCGAAGAAGTATTTGGAAATAATTTTAACGTATTTCGGCACGACCAAAATTTATCTCTCTGTCAGAAAAAATCTGGAGGTGGAGTCCTCATAGCCATTAACTCTTGCTTTACTTCTGAAGAAATGATTACTCCTAAATTTAAAAAAATTGAGCATGTATGGGCCAAAGTCTCAATATTGGGAGAAGAACATATTTACTGCTCTGTCTACTTCCCACCCGAAAATGCGAACAAATTCTCTTTTGAATTATTCTTTCAATCTTTAGGCACAATTATTTCGAATATGGAACCTGAAGTAAAGCTTCATATTTTTGGCGACTTTAATCAATGTAATGCGGACTTCATTTCTGACATTGAAAATGAATCAATCTTCCTCCAGTCGTAGGAGAAAACGAAACATTGCACTACTTTTTCGACAAAATTTCTAATTTTGGCCTACATCAAGTAAACTTGACGCACAACTGAACTACAAGCAACATATTTCGTACATTGTTGCAAAAGCTTCACGTTGCCTGAGATTTGTAATGAGAACTGCTAAGCACTTTACAGATATCTACTGTTTGAAGTCTCCCCAAGTAGCACACGTTATTACACTTCAATGACAGTAACTTATATGACACAAATTCATGGAACAAGTTGAAGACTTTGCAACGTGCATTATAACTGCTTTGTAACCTGAAAAGCGTAAGAGGCGGAGCATGTGCGACTTACCAAGGGTTGCCAAGCAACTTCTCAGTCACAATGAAACAGAAAATATAAGTTTGTGTCAAGCTACAGTTTGTTGATGTTTTTCCCATTCAACATTTACGACCAAAAATTTACATCTGATAGTGAGAGCTAAAATATAGAATTCAATATTCTTTAAATTCACTATATCTACTCAAAATCTAAGTGCTATTCGATATTTATAGTGAAGTTGATCATTGTACTTATTGAAAACGTGCGCGCCTTCGATATTTTGGGTTTCAGAACATCGACATACAAAATAACATTCATATTTTTATTCCCGTCATATGAAATTTAAAGCTAAAAAGTCGAAATGAGTTCAGTTAGAACTTTTTGTGATTAATTTAAATTTTTCATATACCATAAACAGTTGACGCAATAATTAAAAATTGCCCTTTTTTTAAATTTAATGAATATTTCATTTCCTGGGCATAAATTTTTCCATGCATACACTGCCGTGACAAAGTGTAGAAATATTCTCTCTGGAAGTGCGAATGTGCTTCCCAAAACGAAACAAGTTAGCTTCGCACATGTATCGGCAAAAAATTTGCGTATAAGCGCAGATTTAACTTTAGCCAATTTTTTTAACTGAAGAAATTTTCTACATATTCTACTTATTGATTTAATATTATTGTCCGGGATAATGTACGGCAGCTTTCAACTGACACTGTAATTGTATTTCTTTGTTGCATCACAACGAATACGGTAACCGATATGAAATCATTACTTAACTTTGTCTTATAGTGTGTCACTTTTTCATTGTTGCATTTTGTTACGGTGACAAGTTGGCGACTAAAAACAATCAATGTGAGCACGTCGTAAGAGTTAGATTACCGAAAAGTTACGTTGGAACTTATTGTAACTTAGTATGATGAGATGTCAATTCGTAACAATATTTTGACTCCATGGTCACCATCATAATACGACTTGTTTCGTCGTGTTTGGCATGCGACCATTTTGCAGCATCTGTTTTGTTTTTATTTTTTATGAACAAGTTACATGTGCTACTAGGGTCTCTACTGCTCGCTTGTACGTTCAACGCTCGAATATTGTTCGGTGGTATGGAACCCGCTTTACCATAATGGAAATATCAGAATCGAATCAATACAGCGCAGATTTGTTCGTTTCGCTCTTCGCCAGTTACCATGGAATAACCCTCATCAGTTGCCGAGTTATGAAAGCCGCGGACTGCTTATCGGACTCGATACACTGAAGGTGCGACGTGATCTGTCCCGTGCATTGCTAATCGCCGACATTTTGTTAAACAATGTCGATTGTTCAGCACTTCTTTGTGAAATAAACATAAATGTTCGTGCACGAGCTCTTCGCAACAACAACCTCCTCAGAATGCCTTTACGCCGCACTAATTATGGATCAATGGCGCCATCGTTCTTTCAATGCTGTTTCGACGAATTAAAACTAGTTTTTTAAATATACTTAGAAATAATCATTAGGACCATATTTTGTCTGTTGATTAAGTATATTAGTTAGTTAGTTAAATAAATAAAGACTTTTGTGTGAATGCATCAAACCTGCCATTATGGAAAAATGAAGCATTTCACACCGCAATTGAATATTCATTATTTACACACAATGCATCCCTTCCCGAGCAAAGTCAAACATCAAAACGAGAGCAAATCGAAATCTTATTATGATAGCAACATCACATTGAAATCTTAATTTGATCTCAGCTCATCAATTTTTCAATTGATATCACATTATGTTATCATTTTGCTGTTACTTTTTGAAAAAAAACTTGGGAGGCAAACATTTTAGGAAACTCCAAAAATGATTATTCAAAAGCAACAACTTAATAACTGCATCAAAATAGGACTAATTCCATTAGGCGATACAAAAATGCAAAAATAAATTTTAATGGAACAATTATTCCTTTAATTCTATGTTGCGTTTTTCAAAAATGCTTCCTGTGGCAGTTGTCCGGAACCTAACCATGATCAAGGAAAAGATTTTTCTCAACACTTTTGCAGCTTTTACACCAATAATCCTCTATATTTTTACTTGCGAGATTATTGTTGCAGCACCACATATCTGGAGGACATTGGATAGGTTGACGATCATTGGTGCCACGTCTATCTGAAGCTAGTTCATCTCCTTTATCGATCTCCTGGCATACTGGACCTTCACCAGATCCGGCCAAAAGGCTTCATTCTCTTTCGAGAACGAATAGCGGCTTGGACATTCTCATCTCGCTGATCGTCAGCCACAGAAAGATCTTCGTCAGGAACTTGATATGAAAAATACATTTGACGTCAACGATTTCCTTCTGGTGGGGTACGTTAAATATCAGATTCTCTAACAGTTTTCGCGTTTAGTTAAAAAAAAAAGTTAAATGTTCTGACTATTATTTTCGGTTGATGTTTTGACCGTTATTGTCTGTAATTCAGAATTCGAGTATCGGTATTGCCAAAGTGATTGTTTTTTCGTGCATCAACTAACAAGTTTTTTGAATAATACGCTCTTCTTTATATCATATTTGCTGAATTACCCGGCGTTGCTCGGGAATGTTTCGTAAATACAAGGACGCAAAAACAATTTTAGGAATTGTTCTGACCATTGAAATACTCAGAGCGTAGTGAAACACAACCTATTTCCACGTAATCACTTAGTTGCTAGAAATATGCAGTACTAGTCAAGAAGTCACTTTATACTTCCCATGTTTGGGGCACTTGCTACACTCCTTCCTTGAAATAACCCTTTAATCTATTTTGATGTGAAGGTAGTATCTGTATTAATCAAGAAGTATCGTTTCTCGTCCAATGAATTTTACATTAAACTCCTTTTTTGTTAGTGAACTTGCAACAGCTCTCTGCCTTCTTTTTTTTTTTTACAAGGTGAAATGCATTTACGCACGGAGTGTGGGACTCTCCACAGGACTACCCAACTGTTGATTGGAACTACCCACTAAAACACCTTGGATCTCCAACCCTACCTCCCCGGCACCACCGCTAGGTATTACTTCGGGGTGGAAGGCTATTGGTGCTCACAGCACCCTCCCCAGTTTTCTGCAGAATGGGGATCAGCATCCTGCTCTCGAGGGATCGACCAGTTGGATGACGAGGTCGGTCCAGTGATGCCGGCTGGAGGGTAACTTCCGGTTCACTGGCGCCTCGACGACCAAAAACTGATGCTACGTCGCGGAACTACTCGACTAGTCTCCGCCAAAAAGATCTAGTCTACACCGACGGAGGGTTCCCCGACGAGGGAAGTCCTCCCGAACCGACGCTTACGGTACGCGTCTACGACCCGACCGAAAGGATGCCTAAGTCGATCCAATGATTCCGGTTGGAGCGTGGCTTCCGGTTCACTGGCGCTCAGACGATCCTATCGGTATCACGCGACGATCTACTCATCTAGTCCCCGACTAAGGATCTAGACTACTCCGACGGAGATTTCCCCGGCGAAGGAGAATCTCCCGACACCGAGTCTCTTACGCCACACGGGACACCCGATGGAGTGCCGAGGTCGGTCCCGCGATTCCGGTTGGAGCATGCCTTCCGGTTCACTGGCGCCCTGACGATCCTAGCGGTATTACACCACGATTTACTCGTCTAGTCCCCGACGAAGGATCTAGACTACTCCGACGGAGATTTCCCCGGCGAAGGAGAATCTCCCGACACCGAGTCTCTTACACCACACGGGACACCCGATGGAGTGCCGAGGTCGGTCCCGCGATTCCGGTTGGAGCGTGGCTTCCGGTTCGCTGTTGCCTCGACGACTCGAATCGGTGTTGTGGCGGCTACTCGACTAGCCCCCGCCGAAGGATCTAGCCTACACCGACGGAGAGTTCCCCGACGAAGGAGGCCCTTCCGAAACCGACGCTTTCGATACCCGTCAACGCCCGACCGAGAGGATGCCTGGGTCGATCCAGTGATTCCGGTTGGAGGATAGCTCGAATCGGTGTTGTGGCGGTTCACTGGCGCCCCGACGATCCGTACTACTCGTCTAGTCCCCGACGATGGATCTAGACTACTCCGACGAAGAGCTTCCCGACGAAGAAGGTTCTCCCGGACCGACGTTTATTCGCTGATCCCTCTTGAGCCTACTACGGTACGCGTTGATCCGCACTCCATTTCCGCTGCAATATGCCCGCAATTTGGGATGCCGCGGTCGACACTGCGTTCCAGTTCTCTACGCAGTGGCACATTCTCTGGATCAGGTTTTCCGGTGTGGTGTCCCTGCCGCATGCCTCCAGTAGCTCACTCCTTTGAGCCGCGAAACGAGAACATGCGAACAAGACGTGTTCAGCCGTCTCGATCTCGTCTGGGCAGCCAGGACATACAGGGGATGTCGCGTGGTCGAACCTGTGGAGGTACCATCTGAAGCACCCGTGGCCTGTGAGGAATTGCGTCAGGCCGAAGTTCACTTCTCCGTGAGGTCTATCTAACCAGCTCGAGACCCTAGGTATGAGCCGATGTGTCCACCTGCCCTTGGTTGAGCTGTCCCACTCTTGTTGCCATCTGCGTAGAGAAGCGGCTTTGGAGGCCCTACGGGCGTTCCTCGCATGCTGTAGCGCTCCGCGTCTTCCTTCACTATCAGACCGATAGGCATCATGCTTGCAACCACGCAGGCCGCATCCCTCGATACAGTGCGGTATGCACTGATTACGCGAAGACACATCAGTCTATGCGTACTCTCCAGCATCTGTGCGTTGCGTTCCACATTTAGTGCCGACGCCCATACCGGGCTGCCGTACCTGAGGATCGAAACTGACACTCCTGCCAGTAACCTTCGTTTACTGGAGCGCACAGGCGAGCTGTTGGCCATCAAACGGGAGAGCGCCGCGATCGCTGTTGATGCGCGCTTGCAGGCGTATTCAACGTGCTTGCTGAAACTGAGTTTGTCGTCAAGCATCACACCCAATTGCTTCAGTGATCTCTTGGAGAGGATCACGCAATCTCCGGCATGTACCAGCGCCTCCTGTTCCAATTTGCGGTTGTTTACCACCATCACCTCTGTTTTGTGGTGCGCGAGTTTCAGTTTCCTGCTACGCAGCCAGTCCTCCACCAAGCAAATTGAGTGTGATGCACTCAGTTCGACCTCTTCGATGGATTCGCCGTAGACTGTCAGCGTGACGTCGTCCGCGAACCCGACTATCTTGACACCCGGAGGGAGCCTCAACCTCAGTACTCCATCGTACATTATATTCCACAGGATCGGGCCCAAGATAGATCCCTGTGGTACTCCAGCCGTGATTGGAGTGCTACGTGTGCCTTCGTCGGTCTCGTAGAGCAATACTCGGTTCTGGAAGTAGCTTTCCAGAATCTTGTACAGCCCTTCCGGTACTCCTAGTCGAAGTAGGGAATCAGCAATGTCTGCCCAGCAAGCACTATTGAACGCGTTCTTGACGTCTAGCGTTACTACCGCACAGTAGCGGATCCCTCGTCGTTTGCGCTGTATAGCTACCTCCGCCGTGGTTACCACCGATGTTATGGCGTCCACCGTCGACCTGCCTCTGCGGAACCCGTACTGTTGACCGGACAGTCCTCCTGCCTCCTCTATGAAGGGGGCTAGCCTGTTGAGGATGATTTTCTCAAGGAGCTTACCCACAGTGTCTATCAGACAGATTGGTCTATACGCCGAAGGATCCCCTGGGGGTTTCCCAGGTTTCGGTAATAGTACCAACCTTTGTCTTTTCCAAATGTCTGGGAACATACGCTCGTCCAGACATCTCTGTATGACCTCCCTGAACATGTCCGGTTTTGTCATTATAGCCGCCTTTAGAGCCACGTTCGGGATACCGTCTGGCCCCGGGGCTTTCTTTGTATCGAGCGATCTCGCCGCAGTGAGCAACTTCTCGTTCGTCACCTTTACGACTTCATTCGCTGGTAGCGGAGCTGGCTGCCAGGGGGACGTGTCGTGGTGGGGAAAGAGAACCGTTATGATTTCCTTCAATCTCGCTGGACTACGTTCAGGGGATGCTAGCGCCCCTCTCGTTTTGGCCATCACCATCCTGTAGGCATCGCCCCATGGGTTGGAGTTGGCTCCCTCGCATAGCTTGTCGAAACAGGCTCTTTTGCTTGCGCTGATGGCCTTGTTTAGTGCTAGCTTCGCCGCTTTGAACGCCGTGTTCCTCTCCATCCTCATCTCCGCTGATCGAGCTCTTTGCATCCTTCTTCTAGCCCTGAGGCAGGATGCGCGAAGGCGTGCAATTTGCTCGTTCCACCAGTAGACCGGTGGTCTATTGGTCCTCGGTTGAGCCTTTCTAGGCATGGTCGCGTCACACGCCCGTGACAAGATAGCGACCAACTCGTCCCCTCTCAGGTTCGCGTTGTGCTCCTCTAATTCAAGGGCAGCGCAAAACGTTTCGCGGTCGAAGTTAGCCACCTTCCACGCTAGAGTTTTGGGAGTATTTCTCCTCCTTGTGCTTCTCGCCAATTGGCCGATCGTGTAGCGAATGGCTAGATGGTCGCTATGGGTGTAGCCACCATCAACTCTCCAATTAAGATCTCCAGCTAGGCCGGGACTACAGAAAGTCAGGTCGATAAACGACTCGACTCTATTCTGCTGGAAGGTACTTTTCAGTCCATCATTCGCTAACACGACGTCCAACTTGGCGAGGGCCTCCAGTAACGTCTGTCCTCTCCTATTGGTGAAGCGGCTGCCCCAAGCCGTTGCCCAGGTGTTGAAGTCTCCGGCTATCACCACCGGCTTCCGACCCACCAGGTCTGCGGTCAACATGTCGACCATCCGAGTGAACTGGTCGATTGACCATCTCGGTGGAGCGTAGCATCTACAATAGTAAACTCCGTTTACCTTAGCTATGGCTACTCCCTCCGCTTGTGTTTTCACCACCTCTTGCACTGGATATCGACCAGTCGTCAAGATCGCCACCGTCTTGGCTTCGTCAGACACCCAGTTCCCGTTATCTACCGGTGTGTGATAGGGATCCGAAAGAATCGCGACATCAATGCCCCATTCCGTCACTGACTGGTGCAGCAATTGCTGGCCAGCTGCACAGTGATTTAGGTTCAGCTGTACTACTTGCATGCTGTTTTACTCCCTCCACTTGTTGAGCAAGTAGGTCCGCCCATGACGTGGTTTGTGGCCTTCTTCTTGCTCGCGCATAGCATGCAACGTGGCGTTCTTTCGCATGCATACGCCTTGTGCCCCTCGCCGCCGCAACGCTTGCAGAGGTTGCTCCGGTCTGGGCCTTTGCAATTCCACAACTTGTGGCCAGGTTCGAAACACCTGAAGCACATGTCGACCACCGGCGGTTGGTAAGCGGTCACTGGGCATACCGACCATCCGACCTTTAGCCTGCCCACTTTGAGGACCTTATTGGCATCCGTGGCCGATAGCTTGAATGTAGCTATCTGGGTGCCCTGTGGTCCTTTCCTCATGCGGATGGATTCCCGTGAGACATCCACACCTCTTTGCTCCTTGATGGCCATGGCAAGTTCTTCTGCGGTGGCGATTTCGTCCAACCGTTTGCACTGGAGTGCAACCTCGTTACGCAGGGCTCTAACTTCGGCCGTATCGCCCAGGACTTGTTAGGCAAGCGCAACAAGCTCCGTTCCACCCTGAGCTCCATTTTTAAGCTCGAGCAGCATCTCTCCCGTCTTCGTACGACGGATGCTGCGAACCTCTTTGCCAAGCTCGGCTAGCTTTGCCTCGCTCCGCATGGCCTTGAGCACGTTGGCGTACTTTTCTTTGTCGGCCTTAACCAACAAAGCCTCTCCTTTGTCCCTAGCCTTCCTCGCGGGAATGGGCCCGGCCTCTTTTGGGACCTTTTTCTTCGTGACCTTCACCCGTGGATTCTCGCCGGGTTCGCTTACATGGCTCGGATCCGGGGCTCGAGTGCCGAGGTTTGGGTTGAGCCCCTCGCCACGTTCCTTTGCCCCATCATTTCCGCCATGGTCTTTGCTCCTTTTGGCCTTGGGAGTCAGGCGTTTACTACCTGGAGAATCCCTGGCGCGTTTCCGGCGCTGTTTATTCCGCTCAATCGTGAGCCAGAGCGCATAGTCGACCGCCTCCTGTTTTTTGTCGGTATCGAAGGTGAAGGGCTCTGTTTGAGAACACTTCTCCGACTTTCCGCCACCCTCTAGCCGCACTAGCAACGCCTCTTGGTCCCTTTTAGCTACGTTCACGGCCTTACGTAGTTTCAGCAAGTTCGACTTCAGCTCCTTGCTGATGTTGGATTTCTCCTGCGCGAATTCAATAATCGCGTCGAGTTGTTCTATGACCGCTGTCATACTCGGCTTGATTACTTCCTTCGCTTGCTCCTGGGACTCAGGCTGGTTCACTGGTTTGACGTGGACATTGCTGTCACTCGTCTCCTCAGCTACTGCTTCGCTCTCCTCTCTCGCACCCGTTCTGGATGGAGACCTCCTCAAACCCCCTCTTGCGAAAGGGTTTACCTCCTTACTCGACGCCGATGTTGTTGATGTAGAACTCATGTTTTATATGGGTCCCCCTTATGGCTACCGTCAAACCCAGCCGAAAGTAGTCGCTATCATGATCCCATGATCCACCTATGCGGTGCAGTGAGGCCATGCGAGGGTTGGCTTTACGCTCAGAGCCGGATCAGCGCAAATCAGGAAAAGGGCATCTGAACCTACTTCCACCCAGTCATCCCAACCAGGTTGCTGAAAGTGAGACGGCGTGCCATAAGGCCTGCCACGGTTTTATGGGACGGAAGGCAGCTGCGGCATTAGCCTACTCGCCATTTCAAGCCGGTTCCACCCTGCTTTACTGAAGGAGTAGAATACCGCAGCTGTCAACCCTAGTTTCTCTATATATTCCGATCTACCGTATCGTATCCATGGATGGTGTGGTAGCCAGTATGCCATAGTTAGGACCTCACTGGCGTTAGTCCTAACGGCACTCCCGTTGGGCTTGTGCACTTTGAGCGGCACACGATCGCTTTGGTAGGACTTGCTTGCGGATACATGCAGCTTTTTGTAGAGGATTAGCAGAGCCCACTGCCAAACCCCACCGCATCCTAGGCAAGCCCTACAACTCGCAGTTGCCGGGGGAGGGGTCGTCAAGCCCTTAGACATAGCTCTCTGCCCTCTGAGTAGTGTAAAAAGTATCTGTGCTCGTCAAAAAAAGAGAGGGAGGGGATGAAAATTGATTTTCCAGACTCTTTTCGCCTAGTCTATATCCTCCGGCTTCTCTCGTTTGTCGTCAAATAAGATAAATTTAACAATAAACCTCTTTTTAGAGGCACTTGCTAAAAACTCCAACCTTTTATTCACCTGTGCAATGAATATCTGATCTCGACAAGAAAAAATAATTTTATTACCACCTCTGAATTGCAAAAAGTATCTCTGCCAAGTTTGGTGATAATTTACTGAGTTGTTATGGAATTATTCCGATATTCACAAACAATTGAACTGAGAGCTTCTTCAATAGATACTTGTTATCTTTTCACGCGTATAAATATTCTTACGATCATCTCTTAGTTGTAATGAATATCTGTGTCTGTCGAGAAATTTCGATTTCGTAACATTCGAAACATTTTGACTCAAATTCCCCCTGTTAGCAAACACTTACTGCAACCACCACCCCCCTCCTCATTAAAATATCTCCTATAAGAACCTATGAAGAGCAAGAATTACATGTGCCAAGAAAGTTAATAATCTATTGAGTTGTTTTGGAGGTATGTTCGATCATATATACAATTTATCCTTTGCATGTTTAAGTTTAATCTCCTGTTAAAAACCCTAGCTAGGCCTCCTTCCCCATAAAAATACACTTATGACCATCTCTGAAGAGCAAGAAGTATCTGTGCTAAATTTGATAGCAAACCGTTCAGTAGTTTCGGAGTTATAGAAAGTTAATAATCTAATGTTTTTAATGTTATCATTAAAAACATTACACCCCCCCCCCCTTATCGAAGGCACTTGCTGCATTCACCCCTCGTCAATTCTATGGCATGCAAAGTGTTTCTATGATCTTCAAAACGTGTCGATTCTCGTCAAGTTATGTGAATTTTTTCATAACCACACAAGCCCCCCCCCCATCCCTTCTTTTTGTCCCAACCCTTTAAAAACATCTCTAAACAGTTTGAATGTTTGATTGCATTTAAGCGCCACCAAATCAATGAATTTTATTAACCCCAATCAACGACGTTATAAATCATCATGTTTCAGAGATATAGCGTAATATGTCTTCTATCAGAAACTTTCGAGCGCTGTAGGAGCGCTTGGCGAATAAATTCCTAACATATTTTTCATAATGTAGACCTTGACATCCCGCACAACTTTCTTCAGAAAAAAAGCTTTGAAGATTTCAGGTTCTGAGCTAGATCATATTTTAGCACACTAGCTCTATATAGTACAGCGATTTTGCATTAATATTTGAAAAACTTAGAAAACTAGTTTGAAAACCCTATTCTCTAAATAATCAGATTTCTATGAATTATCTATGTTTAATCCATTTTATCTAAAGCATGCAAATGAATTGCTTAATGTTCGCTCCGAAATTAATCTTCATCGAATGATCCCGAATTTAAGTCTACACAAGAATTAAAAATTTGCTAAATCAGTGTGATGCTGTCTGTGAGCAGAAGTGAGATACTCGTTAATTGTCCCAATTAGTCGAAATAAGTAAGATATTTTTTTGGAATCGAAATAACATATGATCTGAGATTGCTTATTGTCAGATTCCTAATTCACGTTTCCAGTAAGCCTTTGCTGTAAAAGACTTCACTCTAAAGCGCTCGCTCTCCTGAGCCTAGAAATTCGTATTTCATAGTGATTACATACTCGAGTAGAGTGAGATCAAATAAATAACTCAATTTGATATTATGATGTTCACATGCTACAGCTTCTGGATACGAGAAAGAAAAAAGAGCACATTTTCATACTTATCAAATAGCCGCACTGCCATACACGACGGTTGCGGGACGGATGCGACGAAACGAGTGTACATCGGCTAAAACTACCTTATGCAGCTTTGCGAATCAACACTGCTTGTCATATGATCGAAAATTCTCCATCCACTTACAGCTTAACGTCGCAGTCCATAGCATTCGCAGAGAGTTCGGAATCCAAATTACCTAGGTTCGAAACCCAAGTCTCTCTCTGTGGAGGTGTTGGTGCTTTTGACGCTTTTTTTATTGTTGCAAGTAATATCGCCTAAAGGTATACTATCCCGGGACTTTCGCCCAATCTATTTTTAGCTTATGCTCGCGACTTGATTGTTTTCAGTAATGTCTTTTTAAAGCAAATCAATAACTGATTATGCATTCCAGTTTTGTTTTCGTTGTTTGATAATAACTTCAAATTGAAAACTAGTTTTGCTATCAACAAGAAAAATTCTATATCTTATTTAGATTTCAGTTTGCTTTCGCTGTTAGCAAAAATAGTTTTCTTTTTGCTATCATCGGGATATCTTTTTGCTTTCGATTTTGATGTTTTGCCACTTAAAACTACCAAAACAACAGCAAATTGAGTTATCGATAAATGCGAACATCACAACATCAAAATGAGTTTTCTATTTGATCTCACACTCTGCTGGGGTTCCCTACGACTTGGAATACAATAAAATTGACTTTGAAGAAGTCAAGTGTAGACTAAGTATAATGAATTGGCGGAACATACTGAGTACAGAAGGAAATGTCGACGTCGAAGTAAACAAATTCTATCACATTATAAACAAAATATTAGCCGAAACTTTGCCCATGAAAAGAAAAAGAAAAAATCATTAAAAAAAATTACCTGTATGGTTCAACTCACAACTAAAACATTTGAAAAATAGAAAACGAAAAACACACAAAACTTACAAATAAGAAAAAAGTGATGCTCACCTTCAAATTTACTTAAACCTATGCAATTAACTCAAAATAGCCATTAATACAGCACACGAAGAATACAACCGCAAAATTGAAAACGAAAAAAAAAAGACTTGCCTTAAGAACTTTTTTAACTACACTAAACTAAAACGCAACAATTTTCCATCTCAAATGCACCTCGACGAACATGTAGGGCAAAATAGTACAGAAATCTGCAATCAATTTGCAAATTTTTTTCAAGAAGTATATACATCTTATTCAGAAACTGACCGTGACCGTGACCGTTCTCTTTCATACCTGAATTTTCCAACTCCATCTCTGTAAACTATCTATAACAGAACATGACATTTCGACAGCACTGAAAAACTTAGACGCCTCAAAAGGGTCCGGACCTGACAGTATACCACCAATATTCTTAAAAAATCTTGCTGAAGAACTTACACTACTACTACAACTACTTTTTAACTTATCACTTAACAAATGTACTTTTCCTAAAGCATGGAAATCTTCCTTTCTTGTACCAATATTCAAATCTGGTGCAAAATCTAACATTCGGAACTACCATGGAATAGCCATTATCTCATGCATTCCAAAATTATTTGAAAAAATTGTAAACGAAAAACTTTTTCATCAACTTAAAAATGTAATAACAAACAAACAACATGACTTTTTTAAAGGCCGCTCAACTACAACAAATCTCTTAGAATTTATGACATTCACTCTGAATGCAATGGACGCCGGCAATACGTAGAAACTCTTTACACTGACTTTAGCAAAGCCTTCGACCGTATTGACATACCATTACTTCTACATAAACTACAAATATATTGCATAAAACATACTCTTCTGGAATGGCTCAAATCATACTTAATGAATCGTGTACAGGTAGTCCGCTTCCAGAATATTCTATCTGAACCAATTAATGTAACTTCTAGCGTACCTCAGGGTTCTCACTTAGGGCCTCTCCTTTTCATTTTACATATAAACGACATTTCCTTCGTACTCAAAAATCTGAACGTGCTTACATATGCAGACGACATGAAAATCTTCATGGAAATTAAAAATATCAGCGACGCTGTAATATTCCAGAATGAAATCAATCTATTCCACATTTGGTGCTGCAAAAGTCTACTCCAACTCAATGTAAAAAATGTAACTCAATAACTTTCAGTAGGAAAAATGAAACTATATCCACAAACATACATCTAGGAAATCAACTCGTAGAAAAATGTAAAATTGTAAGAGATTTAGGCGTAATCTTAGACTCCAAGCTCATTTTTGTGGAACACTACAATACCATAATCAATAAAGCAAATAGCATGCTGGGCTTTATTAAACGCTTCAGTCATAACTTTCAGGACCCATACACAATTAAATTATGATACACTACATATGTCAGACCTATTTTGGAATATTGCAGCCTAGTATGGAATCCATACATTATTATTCACGAAGAACGCATCGAATCTATTCAAAAACAATTTCTTTTATATGCACTTCGTAAATTAAACTGGACAACATTTCCTCTACCATCATATGAAGCACGCTGCATGCTCATCAATATTCAAACACTTAAAGAACGCCCAACAATCAATCCTTACAAAGGAACAAGAAGTATTCAAAACAACACTACTCCGGTCTTAGGAAGTAATGACATCGAAGCTTCACCATCCACTAACTATGTGAACACATCTTCAATATCACAGAACATAAATACATCTGCAGTATCACAGGACATGAACACAGACAGCCAATTCGAAATTGATCCAATTCGTCCTCCAATTGTACGTCTTACCTCACAATCTGCAAATGGCGACGAAAGCTTTTTAGAAGCAAGGCTTCGTGACCCGAAAATAATGCACGTCGTCCGTCTGTATTTGTCATACATGAAAAATCAACAACCTACAGTATGCATCGAGGGTATGACATCAACTAGTATAAAAATGCTATTAGCATCAGAAGGCCTTCCAACAGTACCTGACCACCTCCTACGAATCTTCATCGAAGTGCATCAGGAATATGGAATGAAACGCTGGCCGACCTGGACTCTTATGGGAAATTTTTGACAAGTGAACATATCCGCCGACTCCAACTAATCCAGGAAGCCGAACACAATTTTACAAGGTCGAATTTTCGGAAATAACGAAGCCCTTTGACGAAGGAATAGACAAAGAAATTAGAAATGTAAGTATTCCAGAATTCTCAAAAACTTCTTCGCTTCACAGACAACTGAAATTTTGGTCTATTGCCAAAATTTCAACCGTATGAAAAGCCCGGCCAAAATGAAAGAAGTTCATCAAAATTTAATAACCTCCTCTTTCGATGTAATCCTTGGAACTGAAAGCAGCTGGGATGAAAGTGTAAGAAACGAAGAAGCATTTTGTTGAACAATTTCGATTGTTCAGCACTTCTTTGTGAAATAAACATGAATGTTCGTGCACGAGCTCTTCGTAACAACAACCTCCTCAGAATGCCTTTACGCCGCACCTATTATGGAATCAATGGCGCCATCATTGCACAGTGGTCCGGATCCGCAATTTAGGGGGACAAAAACATTTGTGGCTTAGCCTTATACTTTAGAGCTATGATGTCTTCGGAACAAATGATCAGTGAAAGATAAGCCATATTTTGAAGCATATGGTATTTGGGTGGTTCTAATTATTAGGGTGATTCAAAAATTATTTTCCGTATGTGTTGAGATAGAGGACTGCATTCTTCGGCAAAATTGTAGGAAAACTTATATCAAGCAACTTTGCGGAAAACACTATTGTAGTATCTCTAACGGTTTTAGTGTTACAGCTATTTTAATAAATCAACTTAGGGTGTTCCTAAAAAAATCAGATTTTTTGCTCTAGCTTTCTTAATATTCACTTCTCGATTTTGGTGTCTTTGAATATCTTTTAGAGTTTGTTGAGACCAATTTTTTCATGACTAGCGCATTCAGGTAGCGTTTTCTGAACCGAAGTTATGAGCAAAACTAGTTCAAAAACAGATCATTTTTAAACTCCTATATCTAACATTGGAGCAAACGAAAAAAAAATCGGTTTCTTTCATTTGATAGAAATTACTTTCGAGCATGTTTATAGAAAAAATGGCGGAGGAGATATTTTTAAAAATTTTTAAATTGTGTTCAAACATTGGGTTTTTTCATTGAAAAATGCTCTATCATGTAAGACATTTATTAGCTTTACATATTAAAATAAGGTATTGCTGTCTTCTAGCGTGTTAAAATTAAAAATGTTAATTCAGCTGCATAATCGAGAAGATGGAGTACACTCACGTTGGTTGTTACTCTATTCGATAATGCTTTTACAGGATCAGACGTTAACAGAAATCGTTTGAATACATTCTCTAGATTCACTAACTCTCTTGCGCTTTCTTACTGTACATACCAATAGGAAGCAAAGCATGTTTTATAATTGCAGTCCCATGCACCCGAAGTTTATGCACGGTTGGCGACAGAGCATACCATCCATACAGCTCCACAAAACGAATTCTTGTTTGTTCAGTAAACTCCTGGAAAGCAGGTACCAAAATCTTCACATTGTTGTTTATCAACGTTAAGATTATAAAAAACCGTTCAAGTATATTTCTATTTAACTCGATGATTTGCGCTACTGTGTTATATTCTTTGAAAAATCTACGGGCCCAGATACCATCATTCGAGTTGCCGCCTCCAGGTTCACCAATGCCATGGTTCACCAATGCCATGGTTCACCAATGCCAGACCCTGTCAGCTTGGAGCGAAATCAATCTTCAGTATAGGAACGCCATCACACGGCATTACATTCAACATATCATGTCAATTGTGTGGGTGCGCAGTGCTGCTATTTTTGCGCGCAAGAATTTGACATTTCTCTTCCCTACTTCTATGTACGAGATTCGATGCGGACTCACCTGAGGGCACCATGCTCGCGAAAAAGGATGTTTCCAATGATTTATTCCGGAAATGTGCGAGCTGGATATCTTGTTAATATGATGTCTTTGCTAATACGTAACCCGTTATAGTTCCATAGATCGAATCATTGCGTGTAGAGGCGAAATTCCAAATTGATATTTGTTTGGATTATTCTCATTTCCTTTCAGAGCTTTTCCTGAGCGCTTGCATATGTACCAAGCTTGGGAGTGTATGTCTGTTAAGTCGTTTAACACTTTCGTATCGTTCAGGCAGAACACTAGCTTCGTTGATACAAATACTTTCCCCAGTACTGTGGGAGAAAGCTCTGCAATTTCTGCATTTACTTTGTCCACTTCCTGCTGTTAGTTCCGTGTTTTCCTTTTGAAAGATTATTATTCTGGGCAGCAGAGGGAAACAGATGAATGATAATTGTTGTTCCAGATTATCCAGCCTTCTTGCTCAACAATCAATCGCAAGGGAACCAAACATATGGCAAATAATGTACAGTAAGGAAGCGCAAGAGAGCCGAAATAAATCAATTCGTAAGTATAGGCAGTTCCATCCGCAGAACTTCAATCGTTTGGTGAATCTAGAGGATGTATTCAAACGATTTCTTTTAACGTCTGATCCTGTAATAGCATTATCGAATAGAGTAACAACCAACGTGAGTGTACTCCATCTTCCCGATTATGCAGCTGAATTAACATTTTTAATTTTAACAACATTTTTTTTTTGTTTTTAACATTTTAACACATTTTAACACTAGAAGACAGCAATACCTTATTTTAATATGTATAGCTAATAAATGTCTTACATGATAGAGCATTTTTCAATGAAAAAACCCAATGTTTGAACACAATTTAAAAAATTAAAAAAATATCTCCTCCGCCATTTTTTCTAAAAACATGCTCGAAAGTAATTTCTATCAAATGAAAGAAACCGATTTTTTTTTCGTTTGCTCCAATGCACAGTGGTTCAAAAGCGCAATTTCACGCTCTTAATTGATAACTCATAGGATCGTGGTTTTTGAGGTACAGTATCTTCAGAAAAGTTGTTCAGAATGATAGACGCCATCTTTTGGCAAATTTTATTTATGTGATTAATCCCCCTAAAAGTGAGATAAAAATTTTATTTTAGCTCAGGGCCAACATAGGGGCTAAGTTACTTCGACAAAGTTGTTCAGAAAGTTATTTCAAACAAATTTGCTGAAGGTACTATTCCCGTAACTTCAGTGTAATTCAAGATATAATGTATTTTCTGAAAAGGGTTTCCAAAAACCAGTTTTTGTAAGAAAACATATATATTTTCAATTTATATGAGTTTTTCATGTTATACAAAATTTTTCATCTTTAAAAACTACACAACTTTCTCGACCATACTATGCTGCTACCATTTCAGTTTAATGAAATAGAGCAATTTTTCATGTTTTTTTGCATAAAATTCTAACTTCTCTATTATCAAAAGGCGCAGGAAGGTGCAGATGAGACCACTTACATATTAAACTACTTTAAAAGAGCTTTCATACCGTGGTTGAATTACTCGTCTGCGATCGTCTGCAGGCGAGATATGTTCTTCTCAAATATCCTTGTCCTTGACATTTGCAATGATAAAGTTTATTGTATATCAGATCAGAGTTCAGTATATATTCGTTACCATGGAAACTCTCATAATACAAGGTTTTTATGGACATCGAAGTCTACAAATAGAAAAGTTTAGTAATAATTACAGACGGTTTTTTGAAAGTAACTGGCCGACGTTTTTGAAAGTGAGATAAGAAGCAACGACTTTGAAAAAAGGTAATCATCATGTCGAATTGCGTTCTGTATTTTTTGGTAAGTTTTTTTTTCTATAGAAAAGCTCTCCGGATAGATATCCTCTAATCATCAATCAAAGTGGAGATCGATAAACGCTTGCTATATTGTACTGTTCATAATGATTAAGAAGTTTCTTTTATACAGATGTCGGGAGTATTTTACAAGCGAGCAATCCAGATCACTTACGAATCGGGATCCCATGAATTGGTAATTAGTTTCATTGGGTCCTTTGGTTACAAATAATCGTGAATGGCCAAAACAGTCCAAGAAGAATCTGTCGAACGATGCTAAGAGTCTTTTAGCTGGTTAAGAACATTACCAGCTATCATAAAATAAATACAAATAATTAAAAAATAAGTTTTGATAATACTTTTCTCTACCAGAAGATGACATAACTTAGTTCGATTTGATGATGACTTTTTTTAAAGTCGTGACAAAACAGTTACTAAACTATTCAATTTATAGACTTCAATGTGCACAAAAAAATAATATTTTGTGGCAAGTACCATAGTAATGAATATATACTGAAATCTGATCTGAAATACAATGAACCTTATCATTGCAAATGTCAAGGACAAGGATATTTGAAAAGAACATATCTCGCCTGCAGACGATCGCAGATGAGTAATTCAACCACGGTATGAAAGCTCTTTTGAAGTAGTTTAATATGTAAGTGGTCTCATCTGCACCTTCCTGCGCCTTTTGAAAATAGAGAAGTTAGAATTTTATGCAAAAAACATGAAAAATTGCTCTATTTCATTAAATTGAAATGGTAGCAGCATAGTATGTTCGAGAAAGTTGTGTAGTTTTTAAAGATAAAAAATTTTGTATAACATGAAAAACTCATATAAATTGAAAATATATATGTTTTCTTACAAAAACTGGTTTTTGGAAACCCTTTTCAGAAAATACATTATATCTTGAATTACACTGAAGTTACGGGAATAGTACCTTCATCAAATTTGTTTGAAATAACTTTCTGAACAACTTTGTCGAAGTAACTTAGCCCCTATGTGGCCAACATTTTATCTCACTTTTAGGGGGATTAATCACATAAATAAAATTTGCCAAAAGATGGCGTCTATCATTCTGAACAACTTTTCTGAAGATACTGTACCTCAAAAACCACGATCCTATGAGTTATCAATTAAGAGCGTGAAAATGGGCTTTTGAACCACTGTGCAATGTTAGAAAATGATCTGTTTTTGAACTAGTTTTGCTCATAACTTCGGTTCAGAAAACGCTACCTGAATGCGCTAGCCATGAAAAAAATTGGTCTCAACAAACTCTAAAAGATATTCAAAGACACCAAAATCGAGAAGTGAATATTAAGAAAGCTAGAGCAAAAAATCTTATTTTTTTAGGAGCACCCTAAGTTGATCTATTAAAATAGTTGTAACACTAAAACCGTTAGAGATACTACAATAGTGTTTTCGGCAAAGTTGCTTGATATAAGTTTTCCTACAATTTTGCCGAAGGATACACATAATTTTTGGATCACCCTAATAATTAGAACCACCCTAATACCATATGCTTCAAAATATGGCTTATCTTTCACTGATCATTTGTTCCGAAGACATCATAGCTCTAAAGTATAAGGCTAAGCCACAAATGTTTTTGTCCCCCTAAATTGTGGATCCGGACCACTGTGCATTGGATTGCAAAGTTCTTTCAATGCTGTTTCGACGGGATTCGATTTCCATGTCCCGCGCAGTCGAATTTAAACTAGTTTTTTAAATATACTTAGAAATAATCATAAGGACCATATTTTGTCTGTTGATAAAGTATATTAGTTAGTTAGTTAAATAAATAAAGACTTTTGTATGAATGCATCAAACCTGCCATTATGGAAAAATGAAGCATTTCACACCGCAATTGAATATTCATTATTTACACACAATGCATCCCTTCTCTACGACTTGGAATATGAGGAAGTGCCGGAATACAATAAAATTGACTTTGAATTAGTCAAGTGTAGACTAAGTATAATAAATTGGCGGAACATACTGAGTACAGAAGAAAATGTCGACGTCGAAGTAAACAAATTCTATCACAATATAAACAAAATATTAGCCGAAACTTTGCCCATGAAAAGAAGAAAAAAACATAACAAAAAATTACCTGTATGGTTCAAATCACAACTAAAACATTTGAAAAATAGAAAACAAAAAGCACACAAAACTTACGAATAAGAAAAAAGTTATGCTCACCTTCAAAATTACTTAAACCTATGTAATTAACTCAAAATAACCATTAATACAGCACACGAAGAATACAACCGCAAAATTGAAAACGAAAAAAAGATTTGCCCTAAGAACTTTTTTAAACTAACAATTTCTTTTATATGCATTTCGTAAATTAAACTGGACAACATTTCCTCTACCATCATATGAAGCACGCTGCATGCTCATCAATATTCAAACACTTAAAGAACGCCGCGACCTTGCAATGCTGTATTTTATCAGCGACACTATTTCTCAACGCATTCAATTACCTTCTTTATTATAGCAACTGATTTTTTATATACCTAGCCGTTAATTACGAACCAGGAAATTATTTTTAGAAAGAAACACTAGAACAAATTATGCAAAATATTGCCCAATCAATCGTATAATGCGCCACTACAATCAATATTGCAACATCTTGACCTTGGTATGTCCAAAAATGAAGTGAAATGACAGCTTAGTCGTAGAGATAATGCGTAGTATCTAAGTAAACATTGTAAACTATTTATATGTGGTCTGCATTTGCTTGACGAAATAAATAAATGAAATAAATTGGTGTCAAACGCACATACACACACAGACATTTTGCGTACTCGACGAACTGAGTCGAATGGTATATGAAACTCGGCCCTCCGGGCCTCGGTTCAAACGTCGGTTTTCACAGTGATTGCATAACCTTTCTATATGAGAATAGCAAAAATAGGTATAGAATTCGCTCAAACTTAAGAAAAGGCCGAATGTCATATACCAATCGATTCAGCTCGACGAACTGAGAAAATGTTCGTGAGTGTGTATGTGTGATTGGCTTAACCGATTTTGATCAAACTAGTCGCAAATGAAAGGTCTCCCTGTCACGCTATTGAATGGTTTTGAGATCGGATGTTTACTTTTTGAGTTATACGAAGTTTTATGTCAAAATTTTCAGATGTTTTCGAGTTGAAAACAATTCCATACTTAAATTGTTTTATACACTAATTTATTTTTAGGGAATGACTCAACCGACGACACGACCTGCCACTCGTCTATCAAAACTGTATCGTAAATTTAACTACCCCTCAGTAACTGGAAATGTCAAATCGAAAACGCTAGTGAATTTTTTCAAACTGGCAGCACAAGTTGATATATTTATTGATTTTGAATAACAGTCACCATAACCTTGGTTACTGCATATCGAAAGCAAGATGAATGTAAACAAAATAAATTTCAGATCGGTTATTATGTTACGGAACATTTTAATGGATTTACCTGACTCGAGCGGAATGTAAAAAATGAGGAGTATGAGTTATGTCTTTTATAAAGCCAAGTTCAAAATTCAGGTCTTGACTTGAAACCGTTGTGTGAAAAGGAAGACATGGAAATGACCGACAACGAGCTGAGCGAGACTAGTGCTCTGCGGTGCCTGTATAACGTACGGTAAAATGATTTCTTTGTGAAATTCCACTAGTAATCCTCGAATAGTGGCCAACAAGGTGAAATACTGTTTCCACTTCTGCGCAATCAACCGACACAAAACAATTTTGACACCGGTATATTACACCGAATCCTACTGCCCAGAAAAGCTAGCAGTTGCAGTGTACGGATGAATCGCTGGAAGCAGATAATTGTCCTCGTTCGTTGGTTTCATCCTTAGTTTCGATTAAATTCCGAAAATCGAGTTCATTTAAATGCATTTCTGCTTAATTTGGACAAAGTTTAATAGAACTATTCCACCGCTTTCAAAACATGTTTATTTGTTTTGGGGTTCTTTGGTAACTAGTCCATAGCAACTTAAAAAGTGTTGCTCGAGTAGATTATTTTTATCATTTACAAGGGGTCGCTAGATTTGTGGTAACTGGCGGTGAATCGTTAGCGAACAGTTTTAATGCTGATTTTTCTTCAAAGTGCCTGGTCGTGTCGTCGACTCAACCGTTTTCTACAAACTCGGATTCATATGAAAAGTCGTATGCTTCCAAACAAGGTTCCTGAATTATGATTGGTTCCGGCTACAGGTTGATATGTGAAACGAAATTAAAATTGTGTAACTCAATTTTCTCGTACATGGCTGAACCGCTCTAAGATTCAAATGGAATCTATGAATCATCTAAGATTCATATGAAAAGTTTTAAGATTCTATAAAACATCTTTCTTTTCGGTCAGATCCAACTTCCGGTTTCGGGGATACAGTGTGATTAGTATAAAAATGTCTATTTCACATAAATCAATCAGGTTTATCGGGTTAGCAGATTTGGATAGTCGATAACCAAATAAACTTATCTCAGTTTTAGTGGTATTCAGTTATCGATTCTGTAGGTACCCAAAAATTTAATTCGCACTGCAATTTCTCAAAGATGTCTACACTGATTTTTAAACATTTTAAAACAAATGTAAACTATACAGCTGGTGAATTTATCTGACTTCAGCTACACCGATTCTCGAATTCCGGTTCCAGTATCGAATCGTTTCTCAAAGCTCAATCGTTTTCTCAAAAAAAGGAAAATCGAATTTCAGAAACAAAAATTCTAATTTTTAAAAAACGCCTAAAACGACAGTCTTTAAAATAATGTCATGAAAACTGAAACACTGAAAAATATACATGCAAAAAACACATGCGGATTGATGAAAAAGGTATCATCTCACTGCTAGGTGGATGAGGCACGTTTTTTAATGACCCCTTGCATGATGATAATCATTGATTTACGTGTTGCATTCATAACCCTTTTCATCTATCATTGTATTCCCGAGTTACTCAAAATTAACAATTTTCATATACTCAAGTGTGTCATTTATGAGGAATAAATTCACACATATCCGGTCTTCTTCAGTGCCGGCACGACACCGTGCACGGATACTGATATTATTTCATTTGTTTTCTATGTGCGCATACATACCTATCCGGCACCGTGCTGTTTCAGTGCAGCTCGCCGTCAGTGTAGCGTCCGTCCGGCAAACTCAAATTCGTCGTCACCGATATTTTTTATTTTCACTGAAGTCGGTATGTCACTGCATTTGCTGTGCCGGAACAGAAGCGGCACGGAAACGGAACGGAAGGGTTCCGACAAAAAAAGAACACTGACGGCGCACTGAAGGCACTATCACTGAACCGTCACGGAACTGAAGTGTGTGAATAGTCCTTAAGTGTCGGATTGGTGCCTGAACATAACTGACATGTGTGTTAAGGTGCAATTGACACACTACTCCAAGCGACCACCACATGATATCGTGTCTCAAAGTAAGAAAACAATTGTAAACTGAATAATTAATATACACAGTAGGGTGTTGTAGTATTGCGTGTCAATTACTTAATATTTTAATACAATATACTCAGAAAAGGCAAAACTTTTACTCAAATTTTATATATGTTTAAAAAAATTTCACTCAAAGTTTGAGTGCTAATTACTCAATTTTTCGCTTCATCTATTTTAGTTTCTTTTTTCCGTCGTAAAAAATGAGAAATTAAACCAGCTCAACAAGCGGTAGCATACATCGGAATCACCGGAAATAATACAAATGAAGACTATAAATTTCAATTCTTTCTCACAAATTTATATTTAAATGATACGTCGTGCAACCCATAGAAAATTTTTGAGCGTCATTTGGGTCTAACTTCAGGTTTGGGAATTATAGGATTATGAAGAAAAAAAAACTTCCATTTAAATAAGCCCATGCGCAGAAATAATTCAAGGGGGGTTTCAAAAGGTGTGGACGGCGTAAAAATTTGAATGATATGTGCATCATCCACAATATTGACACTGTAAAACAAATTCTGAGAACGAAGTATGAATTGTCAAGTTATTTGCACTTTTCTATGATAAGTATTCTATTGTTCATGGAACTTAATGTTGAAAAATCTTTCATCGGGGGAGGGTTTAAATTCCCAAAACTTTTCCCTGTGCACGCGCCTGCATTTAAAAAGTGTAAGTTTTTAAATAAAGTCTATATTAATTCACCTAGTGGTGTTATGATGTCCTTCTCATATTACACACGGCGCACTGAAGGCACTATCACTGAACCGTCACGGAACTGAAGTGTGTGAATAGTCCTTAAGTGTCGGATTGGTGCCTGAACATAACTGACATGTGTGTTAAGGTGCAATTGACACACTACTCCAAGCGACCACCACATGATATCGTGTCTCAAAGTAAGAAAACAATTGTAAACTGAATAATTAATATACACAGTAGGGTGTTGTAGTATTGCGTGTCAATTACTTAATATTTTAATACAATATACTCAGAAAAGGCAAAACTTTTACTCAAATTTTATATATGTTTAAAAAAATTTCACTCAAAGTTTGAGTGCTAATTACTCAATTTTTCGCTTCATCTATTTTAGTTTCTTTTTTCCGTCGTAAAAAATGAGAAATTAAACCAGCTCAACAAGCGGTAGCATACATCGGAATCACCGGAAATAATACAAATGAAGACTATAAATTTCAATTCTTTCTCACAAATTTATATTTAAATGATACGTCGTGCAACCCATAGAAAATTTTTGAGCGTCATTTGGGTCTAACTTCAGGTTTGGGAATTATAGGATTATGAAGAAAAAAAAACTTCCATTTAAATAAGCCCATGCGCAGAAATAATTCAAGGGGGGTTTCAAAAGGTGTGGACGGCGTAAAAATTTGAATGATATGTGCATCATCCACAATATTGACACTGTAAAACAAATTCTGAGAACGAAGTATGAATTGTCAAGTTATTTGCACTTTTCTATGATAAGTATTCTATTGTTCATGGAACTTAATGTTGAAAAATCTTTCATCGGGGGAGGGTTTAAATTCCCAAAACTTTTCCCTGTGCACGCGCCTGCATTTAAAAAGTGTAAGTTTTTAAATAAAGTCTATATTAATTCACCTAGTGGTGTTATGATGTCCTTCTCATATTACACATATGCTATGTTGTTCCTCCAAAACTTTTAGATTAGATTGAAAACAAGAAAGTTTGTACGGGCGTACACTAATATAACTAACGAATCAAAACAATTTTGTTTATTTCTTTATATCGTCGCTCTAAATGACGCTTTGATAATTTAAAAACACTCTATATTTCTATTGCGATACCGAATGCATATCAGTGGCAATAGTCTGAGACCGTATGTTATTTTATTTTAAACCGCCCGATATGTCACCATGTGATTCAAGTGATTGAAGAAACTCATTTTGAGTCGATAACAGACATCTAGGCGGCCATGACGAGGGACATAAAGATAACGCAGTCGAAATGTTTCCAGAAATGTTGAGAAGCATGGAAAACACGTTGAAATCATCGTTTAATTACCCAAAGGGACTAATTCGAGTTGGAGTAGGGTAGAGTTGTGTAATAATTTTAAAATATAAGCTTTTTATGGAATAAGTCAGCAATGTCAGACCTTGTATATGCATGAAAAAGGAACGATTCGCTCTTAAACATAAATTTATTCATAAATACGTGCTCGTAAATACTTACTGGTACAGATTGCGGGGATTGAAACTTAAAAATTTTTTTGTTTCATGCATCCCATTCGTATGGAGTGATATAATTGATGAATAAAAGTTTTCGGGTTCTGTTAAACGTATTCTGTGTTTGAAGTTGTTTCAAAGCAATAATGAGGGGGAAATAAGTTGTAGTGGCATAAAGACTTTATATGGTCAACAAAGACAAGTTGGTGAACAAGTTCAATGTCAAGTTGAAATAATTAGAACTTTACTCTCTTGTGGTCTAACTTATTATTTCGATATACTTGTAATTCAGATTCTGACAATCGATGTTATTGAGTAGTTTCATTTTGTTGGAAAAATCCAGTAGTTTCTAGCATTCAGTTCTTTTACACAATTTTCTAAACAACGGTACTTTTTTATCGGACATATTAGCTGACCCCCTAACAAAACACATCATTGTTACATTAGAATTATACTTACTTCGCCGATTCTGGTATTGGTAACGGTGTACCTATAATAGATGAAGCAAACATTTCCACCACAAAAAAAGCCAAAATTATCTGTAACGAATAAATGAATTCTTGAATATATATATATATATATATATATATATCTATATATATATATATATATATATATATATATATATATATATATATATATATATATATATATATATATATATATATATATATATATATATATATATATATATATATATATATATATGTATTTATTTGTATTTCATTGTAAATATTTTAAAGGCGATGAAAATCATCAATCACGAATTAGAAAATTACCGAAACGATTGATTACTGCTTGTCCAATATGCTTATGAATTATCCTTTTAAATTCCATTTTTTCAGAATTTCATAGCTGTTGTCTGGCACCAGTGTTGAGAAAATCATGATCAAAAAGAGTTCATTTTATTATCACTCGTGATCAAATTAGTTCAAGAGATTTTCTAGACAAAACTCAGTGACTGAAAATATCACTTCCTAGATTTTCATTCCTAAAACAAAACTCTGAACGTTGCCAGGTATACCGATTTCTCGGTATTTATACGGATTTTTGTTACGAAACCAAAAAAACGTAATTCTATTATAAATGAAGCTTATTTTCTAATAACTGATTTTATATTTACGTCTGTCGTATTGGTATAAAATTAATAGGGAATTTCTAACGTATTCGAATAAAGTTAATTGGGTCAAATCTCAATATTTATTGTAAGTAAATAGTGCTAAACATTAACAGGAGCTCACAAAAAGATGCGAACTAATATGTACCTCGCACTATTACCCACTTTGTCCCTATATGAAAACAAGGAATTTTTGACTACTAGAGTGTTAAAACTACTTCAGCGTAATCGGGAAGATGAAGTTCACTCACGTTGGTTGTTTCGCTATTTGATAATGCTATTACAGGATCTGACGTTAAAAGCAATCGTTTGAATACATCCTCCAGCTTCACTAAATGATTGAATTTCCGCGAATCCGGCGAACGACCGCAACTTGGTTAAAGCCGGGTATAAATAAACGATATAAAAAAAATCCGCGCATGGAAATTCATACACTTTCAAATTGATTTATTTCGACTTATTGCGCTTCTTCACTCTACATGCCAATAGGAAGCAGAGCATGATTTATAGTTGTATATTTGTATATTTGTATAACTTCATCTGACATATATTGTCTTAATGAAAAAACAATTAAAAATTAAAAACTAAACCTAACTATCAATATTCGCTACGTGGAAATTGTCAAGTAAACGTTTAAGAAACACGGTTTAAGACACATTAAAATCTAATAGTTGAGAGAAATCGTTGAACCACGTTGAATCACATACTGTCCGAAAAGGCTCATGTTGTCCATACATTCTATTTCGCGGTTCAAGAGACAGGATGTTCCGCTGGTGAAGTGATCTTTCAGATGCATAGAGGTTCAGGCGCATGAGTAACGTTGGACTATATATGTCGCCCAGAAGTAGTTTGGTAGCGAAAGTTACTTGAGCATTAATGCGTTGTACCTTCAATGGCTCGAGATTCAACAAACGGCAGCGGTTTTCGTGTGATGATACCTCACAAATTTGTGTTGAACAGTCTCAATCCTAGCGATCCAGTAAGCATGCTATGGGCACCAAATCACAGCGTTTGACTCTAGTTTTTATCGAATAAGTGAACAGTACAATGTAGAGATGGTCGGGTATCGGGTATTTTACCCGAAACCCGACCCGTACCCGTACCCGACGGGTTTTTGGTCGGGTACGGGTAAAAATTTTTATTTTCAATCGGGTACGGGTCGGGTACGGGTAAAAAATTTTACTGCTCACTCGGGTACGGGTCGGGTACGGGTAAAAAAATTTACCGCTCACTCGGGTACGGGTAAATTGTTTTTTCGGATCGATTACCCGACCATTTGTACTTCACAGAAATATGTTTACACGTTGACGAGATTTTTTCATTGCAAAACAGTTCTTCCGCAAAATTAATCAATTTGATTCAAGGGGTTTTGACATTCGCGCCTAGGACCAGACCTGTCAACTGGCATCTTTTTCATTTTTTTCTTCATTTAAAAAAAGTATCAATCATAGTTACGTGAAAAGGTATGTGAATATTTCCCGCCCTACTTTGTTTATAACATATTTAATAAGACACACTGCCTTAGCTCTATGATGTTGCGGTCGGAATCTACTTTTCACGTAGGTTTTGATGGACTGCCATTTTAAAGCTGTTTAATGCACAATCCAGTAAAAATTATTTGATTCATATACTGCCCATACTCGCATATCAGTCTCATATCGATTTTCGCCAATTTTGAGTTAGCTTGAGGAATGGAGTCTTTCCTCAATATACTCTCAGAAATTGCAATTAAAGTTGAGGGTTTGTTCAGTAAAATATAAAAAAAATATCAACTCATTTCTGTGTCCCATATGCTAAAGTACCCGCATATCAGTCCCATTCAGTGCAAAATTTCAATAATTTCATTTGTTGCAATATTGGAACAGCAAAGGTGTATTACCGATATTTCATGTAATAATACCAAGATTTAGCATTAGTGAGCAAAGCAAAGTCTTGGCATTACATTCCTTTCGTGGAATTTGGCCTTTCTGTTTCAACAGACTTCGCAGCCGATTCTTAGCGTACAGAATCATTGCATGGCTAGTACTATGGATCCTACTGACACTAAGAATCCTTCCAGGTCGGGACTCGAACATACGACAGCTGGCTTGTAAGACCAGCGTCCTATGCATTGAACCGCCAACCCGGGACCAGCATTAGGGAGCACAATAAATAAAAAAAATTCGGAAATAAACTTTTGATCGTCTTTTTCTCAACGTGCCGATTTTCCATATGGGACGGATATGCGAGGATGGGCAGTATATAAAATGTAGTGTAGTACTCATATCACATTCAGATACCAGAAAACTGTTATTTTAAATATTGGTTGGAGATTTTCAAAATTTTCATAAAAATCATTAGGATTCTTACCATAAAAACATGAACATTTAATTCAGAAAATCTGCATAGAAGTTCTTCTTATTCTGCACTTCTGGGTGGTGTCACCTCACTTGAAATGACACCGATTGATGGCACAGCAAGTTGGGCTATATTGCTAAATAATTTTCGATTCTTTTCACTGGACAACAAGTGAAAATCTCGATGCGTGACAACGTGGAGTCGTAAAAGTAAGGGTGAAAATCTTTTCTCGCGAAATACTCAAATTTTCACCGTGTTCACTCGTTGAGGGTTCCACCGGTTCAATGGCTGTAAAAACCACCAGCTACCGATAACATCGTGGGTGTGGGTTTGTGAGGCTACAAAACGGGCATAGTTGACAGATTAATTTAAATCAAAATCATAATTCATTTTGCTTTGTAGTAAAAAATTGTAACCAAACAAATTTCCAACGAATGTTCAAACTACTTACACTTGAAGGACTCACTGTTCACCATTTTCAAAATTGAATTTTTCACACCGGGAATACACGTACATTGTTTGATTCTTTGGTCAATTCACGTAAACGAACTGATAACACACTATTCATTTTAGGGGATGTTCGCATAACATTCATTTTCGTCACGTATAATATTCAATTTGACATTTGGAACTATTTTACGTGATTTTTCAAGTGATTCGAATGTGAATTTTTATTTGTGTGTCAAGATAATGAGCACGCTTACTTGTGGTTCTAAAGAATTGGATCAAAGTCGCACTGTTTCGTAAAAACCATACCTACCCAAAATTGAATACAATGGGTATTACGACATTTTGGGTAAATATACTTTTCGAAAAATTTGAGTTGATATTACTCCCTTTTTTCACATTTGTAAATGAGTATAAAGTACCAAAGACATTGAAAATCTACAGGGTCCGCCATCTAACATTTATTTTTGAACTAGCGGTTATTTCGACATTGGTAACCTCAATGTCACTTCTGATTTGACAAAAACTTAGTTGTATCCTTCCGCTGAACGAAAATGGTTTGCATGTTTAAAAAAAGTTACATTACATTATTCATGCTTCACATTGTATTTATATGTTTAAAAGTAAACAAGCATTTTAATGTATTTTTCTTACCAACTAGAGCCTGATACGGCTCGATATCTAAAACACTTTATTTTTTCCATACTGAATTTTGGTAAAATTTTTACTACTCATTCGGGTCGGGTACGGGTACAGGTAATTTTTAATCGGGTACGGGTCGGGTACGGGTAAATTTTTTTATTTTTTTTCGGGTACGGGTCGGGTACGGGTAATTTTTTTGTATTATTGATCGGGTACGGGTCGGGTACGGGTAATTTTTTAAATTTTTAATCGGGTACGGGTCGGGTACGGGTAATTTTTTTTGCTGATCACTCGGGTACGGGTCGGGTTCGGGTATAAGAATTTCTATACCCGACCATCTCTAGTACAATGATCTTGAACAAAGTGGGCCTCGAAACTATTTGGCTACCATGAAGATGAAACCAAGTTGACGGTTTGCTTTGGCCAACATATCTTCATAGTGCAATCTAAAAGTAATTTCACGATCTTGAGTGACACTAAGGTCTTTGATACTTTCAACTCGTGTCATGGACCGTTCTGAGATCTCATAGCCATACAAGATAGAATCAGTTTTCCGACAGAAAAATATGAGGCAGCATTTCTCGATACTCAGGAACAAACAATTTTTTGAACACCACTCTACGAACTTGTGTATCTACAACAAAACAGTCCGCGAGACGCTTGATAACCTTCAGAACCCGTTAAAGCCGTGCTGTTCATTATATATGTAGGTTCTGCTACTGGCAAACAAAATACAAAAGTAGCTTCGAACTTGCACTCAAAGACGTAATACCGCGATAGTTGGAAATGTCACTTTTCGATTTTTTTGATAACCGGAAACATATAGGAGAACTTCCATCGTAAGGTAAGCTCGTTTTGTAGAGTTGAATGGTTAAACAATTTCGATATTGGATAACTGAGTGCTCCTGTACAACACTTCAACATAGATTAAGGAATACCATCAGGACCAGCTTTAATTGTCGCATTGCTGTCTCAACCATTTGCTCAGTTATGAGAGGAATATGTAAATTAAATATATCACATGGTACACCAGCAGTTGCCTTGTCTATTTGAATCTGTGTAGAAGAATTGTAATTAGATGCATTTTTGAAGTGATGCGCAAATAAATCATACTTTTCCTTCTCGTTGCAGGCTGTTTGATTTCCAAAATCATCGAGTGCGGAAGACCAGTCTCTTTTCTTTTTGAATTCACAAAACACCAACAAAGTTTGGGGTTTCGACGCAGTTTGTATCCAGTAAGTCTTATATAGCGCCGATATAGGAACATATTGTAACGGCGATATTGATTGGTAGCGATGTTTTGTTGTTGTTTAAAATACGAAGATCCTAAACTACAAAACTTTCGAAGGGCTGAGGATCACGTCCGTTCAAGGGCACGTAAGCGTCTATGAGTCCACGGTGGTTTCTTAGGGGGGCGACTGACGGAAACAGTACGGGAAACAAAATTTTCCACAGCATCGCATAAGTATTCAACGGCGTCATTGATATTAGTTGAGGTTTCAATAAATGGCCAGTTGATAGCTCAAAGCATGTCATTCAGTTCAGTGTAGTCATCTCGGCGAAAGTCCAGAGAATACGAAATAGACGGTTCGTCATATTCATTTGGAATGGGCACCTTAAACTCAACAGCAACAGCGGGATGATCGGCGTCGAGATCAATCAAGGGCTCGATAGTTAAAGTTACGGTACTGACCGATAAAGCGATGTCATCGATGTCTAAGATCTAACATACGTTCGTTGCTGTTCACCATCGTATTAATTTGGGTGAACCATCGAGAGGAGTGGAGCAGGCAGTCGGGATATACGAAAGCAGTAAAGTCCTTCAGGAAAGCACCAACGTACACCAGGTTGATTATAGTCCCCGAATATTAAAGCAGGAGTGCATGGGCTCAATCGACAGGATATCGCGTTCAACAACTCTATATGCTCATTTATTTTCAGTTAGGACAGGAGGTAGATGAATTACTCCGATGGTGAATGAAATCGGCGGAAGTTTAACTAAAACCCATAGCTGCTCAAGCGATGTAGACACAATTGTTCGATCAACTGAATTGCTTAATTTTTTAACACTGCTATCAGAACGCCTCCGCCTCTTGTTTTATGACTGTTCAGCGGGGAACATCATAAAGATGACCGAAGAGTTGTACGCAGAGATGGCATTTCACTAGAGGTATACACCAGGGCGTAGGTTTCAATTAAACACTGCGGATACATTTGCTCCACTCCACACAAAGAGGAAAGCGCACTTCTTCTCAGTGTCCAGACAGACAGACTTTGAGTGCGTGCTAGTGTTGAAAGAAGCTGGTGCGAGAGAATAACATTCTCTTCGCACGAATCGCTCTCACGTGCTCTCGCCTAAATACACCCAAGTGATCACTGGCGCGTGATGGTGAGCGAACACTTCTGTGAAATTCAATTAATAGAGAGTAGATCTGGCCTTGCTATGAAAAATTTGCAATGACACCGAAAATTTAACGATAAATTGTTTTATTTTGCTGATTTTGCGTGTCCCACGCTTCTTCTACGTAAACCACACACCAGAGTGCTCACCGGCGTGTACACCTCTGTGAAAGTATCTGCATCCACCTTAGAGAAATTATTAGCTCTGCTCTAGCACTTTGGTGCGATTCAGTGGAGGAGGTAAAAGGAAATAAACAAACGCAATCATGATGCGTGCACACTTTATACAACAGTGGTGTATATATGTGAAAGAGAAGAGTTCTCGTTGAAGTTGTCAGTGCGAGAGGAGGAATTTTGCTTGCTCTTCGTCACACAGAGGAGATGGACATCTCTGGTTGTACGGAGAAATTTGGTCAATCATCCAGATTTCAGTTAGGACGATTATGTCGTATTCAGCATCCAAGACAGCTAGGAACATCAATTCTTGTCCTCAATCCAAGCACGTTTTTATAGTAAATAAGTAGATCATTCGAAAAAATGCACTGGAAAGCGTAAAAATGTCAGGTGCCACGGGTTCTTGTAATACATTATACTCGCCTGGAGTAGCATGACGGAAACCTCCACTACCATCACCGACTACAGGACTATAAACGAAAATTAATTGACAATACATATAGACTAAGTTGCTATGATATCAATCGCCAACGAGGAGAAAGAAGAAGAAGCCTTCGCTGCACTATTCGGATTGAACCGAGTAAAACGCTATCTAGCATTAATTTCATTTATAGAAGTAACATTGCTATTATTCACCGCTCTCCGAGGGCCACTCTCTTTGATGTCCAGCATGCGGGACACCAACCGAGTGTTTGTGATTTGCGGGTTTTCCCGCGGACCCACACGGACAGCGGGATGCGGCCTTCAACGTCACCGTCCAATCACTCTCGACCCAAGCTGGGAGTAATTTTACTTTAAGCCCTTAAGCCTGTCTGTTATCTGTTGGATCTTTGTAATCTGATGATATAAAAAGATGAGGAGGTTTTATGCCTGCTGGAGAGAGAGATTGTAAATTTCAGCTCCAGTGGGTTTTTCCCTGCTCCCAAATAAAATAAAATAAAAAATAAAAGTAACAGGAGCGCAGTATTTTCAGCATGTCTCAAACACACAGGTGCAGCCGCGTTTCAATTGGTGTAGCGGTAGCCTGCAGTCTTGTTACTTCTGCGTACGTTATTCAAGCTGAATTGGCTATTTTTTTTAAGCTGCATAACATGCTTTATGATTGTTTTGCTTTTTCATATAGAAAGGTTATGCAATCACTGTAAGAACCGACCATTCGACTCAGTTCGTCGAGTACGCATATGTGTATGTGTGAGTATGTGCATATGTGTGCATGTAACGTTTTTTTGCACTAACTTTTCTCGGAGATGGCTGAACCGATTTTCACAAACTTAGATTCAAATGAAAGGTCCGACTTCCGGTTCCGGAATTATGGGGTAAAGTGTGCAAAAAATTGTGAAAATAAAGTGCACTAACTTTTCTCAGAAATGGCTGAACCGATTTTCACAAACTTAGATTCAAATGAAAGGTCTTGTGGTCCCATACAAAATTCCTAAGTATTATTTGGATCCGGTTTCGGAATTATGGGGTAAAATGTGCAAAAAAATGTAAATATGTGTTCTAACTTTTCTCATAGATGGCGCCACCGATTTTCAAAAAAGTCAAATGAAAGGTCCTGTGGTCCCATACGTAATTCCTGACTTTCATCCGGATCCATAAATATATGTAAAGTGTGTTAAAAACTTTATTTTCACTGAAAAAAGCGAAAAACCGTAGAAAGTTTTCTAACTCGACCTCAAGTCTTCTCCGATTGATTTATTTAGTTTTTATCAGTATTATATATGATAGTATGATTAATATGAATATAGGTTGGTAAACGACTGGACAATGCGCAATTCAGGCCCCAATGTGGTTCTTAGCCTCTTGTCCAGTAACTCCTATCCCTACCTCCCCGCGATGCAGGCTGGGATACGAGTAACCATAGGGAAGATCGGGTAACCAACCCCGGTGGGACCTTGGTCGTATGCTAACAGGGAAGGAGGGGCTTGCTTTCTCTTTACAGAGAGCGAGCCCACCCGAGCGTCTGAATCCCCATGTTGGGGCGGCTCGAAACAGCGTCTGTTCTCCATGTTAGGAGCGGCTGATTACCGTCCTTGTGTCAGTGTGGGACTCTAAACAGTGCTGACACGATGGCCCTTCGGCGAGACAAGAGGTTGGTGCAGGCCTAACAAGCCGCCCGGAAATCGCTTGTTACGAATAATCAGGATATAAATACGACTCGGAATAATCGGTAAAGACCTACGCGACGAAATAAGGATTACGGTTGGCAGCTTGGCACATGGAAATGAGTATCGCTTGGCTTCCCAGGATACGACCGAATGCTGCATGATGAGCTTCAAATCCGCGGCTTCGATGTCGTAGCACTGCAAGAACTTTGTTGGACGGGACAGAAGGTGTGGAAGAGTGGGCATCGAGCGGCTACCTTCTACCAGAGGTGCGGCACAACCAACGTTCTAAGAACGGGATTTGTAGTGTTGGGCAAGATGCGCCAGCGCGTGATGGGTGGCGGCCAATCAGTGATAGAATGTGCGTATTGAAGATCAAGGGCCGTTTCTTCAATTACAGCATCATCAACGTGCACTGCCCACATGAGACGAGACCCGATGACGAGAAGGAAGCATTCTACGCGCAGCTGGAACAAACCTACGACAGCTGCCCACGGCAGGATGTAAAACTCGTCATCGGCGACTTGAATGCTCAGGTAGGCCGGGAGGCAATGTACAGGCCCGTGATCGGGCTAGAGAGCCTGCACGCGGTAACAAACGACAACGGTCAACGATGCGTAAACTTTGCAGCCTACCGAGGAATGGTAGTTCGAAGCACCTTCTTCCCCCGCAAAGATATCCACAAAGCCACCAGGAGATCACCTGATCAACATACGGAAAATAAAACCGACCACGTTCTCATCGATGGGCGATTCCTCTCCGACGTCATCAATGTCCGCACCTTCCGCAGTGGTCGGCTGCTCGGCCATCCATGGAAGTTGACCATAAATGTCAATTTCCCTCTCTGAGCAGCCTAGATAGCCGTGTAGTGTCGGTAGCGGTTTCCCAACTGGCTAAGAATAACGCTACGGTCCACCTGTACCGGTGGTATAAGTCCACCAAACAGGTAAGCCGTGTGGCATCCGGCGGAATTATTTTTTACCAAGAATTGATCCACTGGTTTCCTGTTCCATGTCGTAAAAGGCCACAAAAATAGGAACTCCTAAGTCAAGGTGTATTTCCGTGCCGATGGCTGAATGGCTGCAGGAGGTTAAACAATGCAGTCGTGAACGGAATATCTTGGGATTTTCCCTTACTGTGTTAAGCGAAGCTCTGGCACAGTGGACGACTTCTTTCTTCGCAACTCGTGGGATTTAAATGATTAAAACATTTAAAAAAATCCTTACATGGTTCGCTATAGGCGATTATAAGCCAATATATTTGGTTTCTTGTAGTTGTTGTACGGTAAGTGCTGGAGGTGGAATGTTCGTTACTTTAATTGATAATGGTTAGAGTAGCACAAATCAATCTCCAGCATAAACGTACAGCAACTATGAATCTATCCAGACTTCTGCAAGAAGGTAAAGCTTCTTTAGCTTTGGTTCAAGAACCATATTTCCAAAAGGGAAACTTCTACGTAAGAAAATTGTTAAACCCAGTCTTTGTTGCCTTTAACAAGACCGGAATGACTAATTCACGTGAAATGCCTCGAGCATGCATACTTGCAAATAGTGCTCTCGATGTCTCTCTCATATCGGAGCTCACAACTCGGGATATTTGTGCTGTCACAGTTGGTATGACTACTGATGGCATAGACAGGAAATATGTCTATTGTTCGGCATATTTGCCGCATAACCAACCTTCGCCAAGCGATGACTTCAAAAAGGTTGTATCATACTGCTGCAAAAGTGATTTACCGCTTGTAATCGGCAGTGACATAAATGCTCACCATATCATTTGGGGCAGCACAGATATAAATTCGAGAGGCTCTGATATGATGGAATTTGTGAGCAGTACAAACCTGCACATAGTCAATGCAGGAAACCGTCCAACTTTTGCGAGATCTGGCAGAGAGGAGGTTTTGGACGTAACTCTCTGCTCTGATAGAATTGCGCATGAGTTGGTGAATTGGCTCGTCTCCGATGAGCTCGAACCTTCGTTGTCTGATCATAAGTACATATTCTTTGATCATTCAAACGTTAAATTTGATATTATCACATATCGTAATCCCAAATCTACAAACTGGGACCTCTATGAAGAGGGCTTGGCGACTAGATTTTACGGGTACCAACCAACAATTGAAACCCCAATTGATTTGGAAAATGTTGTCGACGAGACAAACTTACTCATAGTTGCAGCATATGAAGAGGCTTGTCCACTTCGGATTGTGCGAGCTACTAGAGGAACTCCTTGGTGGAATGCTGAACTTGCTAGACTAAGGAAACTATGCAGAAGAGCTTGGAACCACCGTCGCAGAAATGGGTCGGAGGCATTCGTGTTGGCTCGAAGGGCTTACAAAAATGCTCTTCGATCGTCTGAGCGAAGTGGTTGGAAAAGCCTCTGCACAAATGTCTCTAGTCTCAACGAGGCTAGCAGATTAAATAAGTTACTTTCGAAGTCTAAGGACTTTAATGTCAGTTTCTTAAGAACTTCAGATGGTGAACACTTGTCTGATGAAGGTGATGTACTTCACTATCTTTTTAACACTCACTTTCCAGGATGTATGGATCCATCACCGACAGCTCTTCCCGAGACTTTTTCAGGTAGTTACGATTCTTGGGCCCTTGCTCGAAGCGTTGTGACGATTGAATCGGTCAAATGGGCAGTTGAGAGTTTTGCTCCGTACAAGTCTCCTGGAAAGGATGGAGTTTTCCCAGTGTTACTGCAGAAAGGGTATGAACATTTCAAACATGTTTTGAAGAAAATACTTACTTTTAGTCTTGCGACAGGATATATTCCAAGAGCCTGGCAGGAAATAATTGTCAAATTTATTCCCAAAGGCGGTCGCGACACTTATGAGGAAGCGAAGAGTTTCAGGCCTATCAGTCTTAGCTCATTTCTTCTTAAAACAGTGGAACGCATAGTCGATCACTATATCAGGAATGTTAGTCTGGGCGTGCAACCGCTACATGGAATGCAACATGCTTACCAGCGTGGAAAGTCCACTACAACCCTGTTACATGATGTTGTGTACAACATTGAAAAAGCTTTCTCACAAAAGCAATCTTGCTTGGGAGTTTTCCTAGATATTGAAGGTGCCTTTGATAACGTGTCTTTCAATTCAATTCTGGAAGCAGCCCGTGGTCATGGCATACCTTCAAGTATCACAAATTGGATACACGCAATGCTTAGCAATCGACTTCTTTGCTCATCGCTTCGGCAAGCAGAGATTAGAAAGCTAAGTGTCTGTGGGTGTCCTCAAGGTGGTGTACTATCCCCACTTTTATGGAACCTTGTCGCTGATGGTTTGTTAAGGAAACTTAATAACCTTGGATTTCCGACTTATGGTTTTGCCGACGATTATCATATATTGATGACCGGTATAAGCATTAACACTCTCTTTTATTTAATGCAGCAAGCCCTGCGATCTGTTGAACAATGGTGTTGTCAGGTTGGATTATCTGTAAATCCGGGCAAAACATCAATGGTGCTTTTCACTCATCGTAGGATAATCACAGGAGCTCGTCCGTTGCAGTTCTTTGGTTCAGAGGTCACTGTGGTCGAACAAGTTAAATACGTCGGGGTTATTCTTGACTCAAAACTGAATTGGTCTGCTCACATTGACTTCAGAATTAAAAGAGCTTGCATGGCTTTCGGCCAATGTAGACGAGCTTTTGGAAAATCATGGGGACTCAAACCCAGATATATTCATTGGATCTACACAACTATTGTTAGACCAATTTTAGCATATGGATGTCTTGTATGGTGGCAGAAAGGAGAAGTCGCGACAGTTCAGTCAAAGCTAAATCATCTCCAAAGGATGGTCCTAATGGCGATGACAGGAGCATTCACGACAACTCCTACTGCTGCTCTAGAGGCGCTACTGTGCATTAAACCACTACATGTGTTCCTAAAACAAGAAGCATTATCTTGTGCATATCGTCTTAAGGTTACAGGGCTTTGGAACAGTAACCCATTAGATTATGCTACCAGCCACACTCGCTTGTGGTCTCAAATGGTTACGTGGGATGAGTATTTACTCGCTCCTAGTGACCTAATTCTCACATGCAGTTTTCCTTTCAAAACATTCAATGTGAGCTATCCTTTTCGTGAGGAATGGTTGTCTGGTTGTCTGGAACGACAACTTGATGAACACATAGTTTGTTATACGGACGGTTCTCTGTTGAATGGTCGTGCTGGTGCTGGTGTCTACTGTCGTGAAATGAGGCTGGAGCAGTCTCATTCACTTGGTAGATACTGTACTGTGTTTCAAGCAGAAATCTACGCGATTCTGTGTGGAGTATAATCGGCACTTCAGCAGAGGATCTGTGGTAAGCGAATTTATTTTTGCTCCGACAGTCAGGCAGCCTTAAAAGCACTCAGTTCGAATGACTCACGGTCAGCATTTCTACCAGATTTAAATCTGAAAATGTCAAAGTGTCTACTGCATTTCTCCAAGCATCATTGCAGTATTCTTGTCAGAGCTCTGACTGGACATTGCAAACTCAATTATCACATGGCAACTATTCAACGTGCTGAGTATTATTCGTGTGATTTGTGTGAATGCGATTATGGTACTTCATATCATCTGATATGTAACTGTCCCGCATTGACGCAGCTACGTATCCGGGTTTTTGGTTCTCCATACATGGTTGAGTCTGTGTATGCGGAGCTAAAATTGAAGGATATTCTCTCGTTTCTTACCCAATGTGGTAAGGAGCTATAGTCAGAAGGGTTCATCGTTCTTCCTGGAGTGAATGAATCCCTTCTGTATTTACCTTAAATAGGGTTTAGCAGATTGTTTGGCATCTTTTAGGGGGTGCCGAATTTACTTCTGCTCGTACATACTGCGAATCGTTCTGCATTCTTCCGGGAGTGCAGAATGGTGTCGCTTTTGTAAGATCTTCAAATCCTCTCGGGAGTTGGAGGTTTTATTAACAGCGGACTGCTCGGGACCTCGTAGAGGTTCAGAATTTACTTCTGCTTCCACTAAATGTGATCCTCAGCAGATTGTTCGGCATCCCTTAGGGGTGCAGAATTTACTTCTGCTTTTATGTGTTTTTGTGTCGTCAATTTTTCTCATCCTCCTAGTCCAACCCTTACCATTTCCTTTCAATCCTTCCCTCTTATATATCGAGAAAATGATGCTAAAAACAAATTGATGGCAAGGCACAAATCTCCAAATATCAAGGGGAACGCGCCATTTGAGCCAATTTGTTCTGATTCCTGATTCCGCAGTGCCAATATTGATTCTGACCACTACCTTGTCGTGGTTTGTATGCGCTCAAAACTATCGACGGTGCACAATACTCATCGCACAGGAACGCCGGGACTCAATCTCGAGCAGCTACGTAGCATTCGTACTGCAGAGGAATGCGCGCAAAAACTGGAGCTAGTGCTACCAACGGAAGAGCAGCTGGCGCGGCGACTCTTGAAGACGGCTGGAGGTCCGCCGTGAGTAGCACAGCTGCAACCGTTCTAGGTACGAGGTTATCGAATCGAGGAAATGACTGGTTTGACGGTAAATGTCAGCAGTTGGTCGAAGAGAAGAATGCAGCAAGGGCGAAGATGCTGCAACACCGCACTAGCGCGAACGAGGAACGATACAGACAGGCGCGGGATAGACAGAACACTGTTTTCCGGAAGAAAAAGTGCCATCAGGAAAACCAAGATCGCGAAACGATGGAACAGCTGTACCGCGCAAATGACACACGGAAGTTCTATGAGAAGGTGAATCTCTCACGTAGAGGCTACACGCCACAGGCCGAAATGTGCAGAGATACCAGTGGTAAGCTTCTCACGAAAGAACGTGAGGTGATCGACAGGTGGAAGCAGTACTATGACGAGCATCTGAATAGCGAAGCACAAGATACAGAGAACGGTACAGGAATCAATCTGGGTGCACGCTCAGCCGACGACAGATTCCCAGCCCCTGATCTGTCGGAGATAAGTGAGGAGATCGGCAAGCTGAGGAACAAAAAAGCCGCGGGCAATGACCAGTTGCCAGGCGAGCTACTCAAACATGAAGGAGAGGCACTGGCTAGAGCGCTGCACTGGATGGTTTCTAGGATTCGGGAGGAGGAGATTCTACCGCAGGAATGGATGGATGGAGTGATATGTCCCGTTTACTAAAAGGGCAATAAGCTCGACTGTTGCAATAACCGCGCAATCACATTGCTGAACGCCGCCTACAAGGTACTCTCTCAAATCTTTTGCCGCCGTCTTTCACCAATAGCTAAGGAATTCGTAGGGCCGTACCAAGCGGGATTTACTGGAGCCCGCGCCACTACGGACCACATTTTCGCGATAAGACAAGTACTCCAGAAGTGTCGTGAATACAATCGATCGAGAACAGCTATGGCAGATAATGCACGAATACAGTTTCCCGGATAAACTGACGCGATTGGTCAAAGCAACGATGGATAGAGTGATGTGCTACGTCCGAGTATCTGGGACGCTCTCGAGTCCCTTCGAATCTCGGAGAGGCCTACGTCAAGGTGATGTACTTTCCTGTATTTTGTTCAATATTGCCCTGGGAGGTGTGATTCGAAGAGCGAGGATCGACACGAGTGGCACGATCTTCCGAAAGTCCGTACAACTTTTTGGCTTTGCTGACGATTATGATATTGTGACACGTAACCTTGAGAAGATGATGGAAACCTACATCGGACTGAAAGCTGAAGCTAGGCGTATCGGACTGCCCATAAATGCGTCGAAAACAAAATACATGAGAGGAAGAGGCTCTAGAGAAGAAACACTACGCCTCCCACCACGAATATTGATAGACGGTGACGATATCGAGGTGGTTGACGAGTTCGTGTATTTGGGCTCAATGGTGACCGCCGATAATGACACCAGCAAAGAAATTCATAGACATATTTTGGCAGGGAATCGTGCGTACTTTGGACTCAGCAAACCCTCCGATCGAGAAAAGTTTGTGCTCACTGGTGACCGCCGAAAATGACAGCAGCAGAGAAATACAGAGATGTATTTTGGCAGCTAATCGTGCGTACTTTGGACTCAGAAAAACCTTCCGATCGAGAAAAGTACGCAACCGCACGAAATTGACCATCTACAAAACGCTCAGTAAACCGGTTGTTCTCTATGGCCACAAGACCTGGACTATGCTGGCAGAGGACCAACGTGCCCTCAGTGTTTTCGAAAGAAAGGTACTGAGGACCATCTGTGGCGGAGTGCAGATGGAAAACGGAACGCGGAGAAGGCGTATGAATCACGAATTGCAACAGCTGCTAGGAGAACCACCCATCGTACGGACAGCTAAAATCGGACGTCTACGATGGGCTGGGCATGTCATAAGGATGTCGGACGACAGCCCAGTGAAAATGGTTCTTGAATCTAATCCGACTGGTACAAGAAGAAGAGGAGCGCAGCGAGCAAGGGTAGGGAGGGTGACCTCAGAAGTATCCGTGCCTTGAGTGGCTGGCGACGAGCAGCCATGGACCGAGTTATGTGGAGACGTATTCTTGATACAGCAAAGGACACCCCAGGCCTATAGCTGTTAGGTAAGGTAAGTAATGATTGATATGAAAAAGGCTGTGGATTAAAACAGGTTTTACTGAAGGTTTTACTATCATAATGATTATAATTATTATAACTATTATTAATTTTATTTGTGATATTACTTTACAACCACGGTAGTGCCGAATAAATTTCAAATACATCACCATTACTGGTTCACTTATCAATCACTCTACGCACACTGAACATTATCAAAAGGTTCAGTTTTTGTTCATCGGCGAATTTATTGTACCTATTCTACAAAGGGTTGAGATATAACGGCTATGAAAATTCATTTCCCAAAAGTCTTCTTCTCGAGAATCATATCAGATATATTGAACGTGAACTTCTTTTCTTGAACTACTCACAACTGAGTATTTACCATGTGAAATCAGTTTCAGTGAGATTAGCGTTGTCAAAAAATCACCATATTCCAGTAGTAAGAGTTTTGAGCGCTGAATGACAAAGTAATGTCTGGGACCAACGTGGAACACGATTTTTTATACAATTGTTTCTAATGATCAAAAAGACTGTGTACAGCATACCTTTGCATGAAATTTTGCCTCGGACCGATTTTAGCACGGTTCGTTTTTGCAACATGTATTGTTCGAATGTGACATATGTAAACCAGATGATGGCAGGTTTTTCGAGTTGGAAGCAATTCCATTATTGTATTGATTTAAACTACTTGCAGAAAAAAGGCTTGAAGAACATAACTCCCATATACCATTCGAAGTAGTTCGTCGAGATCAGCAAATGCGTGTGTGACAAATAATTTCACTAAATTTTCTCGGAGATGACTCAACTGTGTTCTACAAACTCTGATTCATATGAAAAGTCGTATCCTCCCATCCGAATTCTGGTTCCGGAACTACAGGGTAACATGTGAAACTAAATTGAAATAGTGTTACTCATTTTTCTCTTAGATGGCTAAACCGATGCAAGGTTCAAATGAAATCTAGAAACCATAAAAGATTAAAGATCCTTAAGATCCTATAAAAAAAATGATCCTATAGAAGCCGGATCCAACTTCCGGCTTAGGGGATACAGGGTGATTAGTATAAAAATGTCCATTTCACATAAATTTATCAGGTTTATCGGGTTTGCAGATTTGGATAGTCGATAACCAAATAAACTTATTTAAGTTTTAGTGGTATTCACTTTTCGATTCGGATTTAATTCGCACTACGATTTCTCAAAAATTTCTGTACTGATTTTCCAAAATTTTGAACCAAATGTGAACTAGACAGCTACTCAGGTGAATTTGTCTGACTTCGGTTACATCGATTTTCGGATTCCGGTTCCAGTATCGAATCGTTACTCAAAGCTCAATCGTTTTCTCAAAAAAGGCCAAAAGGAATTTCAAAAACATAAATTCAAGAATAAAGGATTTATGGTCCCATACAAAATTAATAAATTTCATCCGATTCTGGAATTCAGGGTGATAAGTTTTTAAAATTCATAGCGATATAGAAGACGACAATATTAAGATTCAAAGTTGGACTCAAAACTATTGCAATTTTTTCGTCATATTTTTTTTTAATAACTATTTATTGGAATATGAGTTAAAAATTATTAAATTATTAAGATTTAAATTGGATGTTTAGCGGTGACTTTTCAGTATTATATATATATATATATATATATATATATATATATATATATATATATATATATATATATATATATATATATATATATATATATATATATATATATATATATATATATATATATGTATTGTGTAATGGGGAAAAGGAACTTATATACTTACTTACTAACTAATACAGAGAGCGAATCGATTCAATTGAAGATTGCATCGATTTTTGTCGGAATTTGCTTATAATATTATGTGACATTACATCTAATGGTTCTATATTTGTGAGTCTGTGTAACTCATTTGTACTAAACCAGGGAGGACGCTTCAAAATCATTTTCAGAATTTTATTCTGAATCCTCTGAAGCGTTTTTTTCCTGCTGGAACAACAACTCGACCAAATTGGTACTGCATAAAGCATGGCTGGTCTGAAAATTCGTTTATAAATTAACAATTTTGTTTTTTAGACAGAGCTTAGAATTTCTGTTTATAAGAGGATATAAACATTTAATATATTTATTACACTTTGCCTGGATTCCTTCAATGTGATCCTTGAAAGTGAGTTTTTTGTCATACGTTAAACTTAAGTATTTAGCTTGATCAAACCATGTCAATTCCAAGCCATTCAATTTGAGAATGTGATTATTGTTTGGTTTAAGAAAAGAAGCTTTTGGCTTATGAGGAAAGATAATTAATTGCGTTTGTGCTGCATTTGGTTTAATTTTCCATTTTGACAGATAATCACTGAAAATATTTAAACTTTTTTGTAGGCGACTGCAGATCACTCTTAGATTTCTACCTGTGCTAACAGACTTGTGTCGTCACAGAATAGCGATTTCTGACAACCTGATTCCAACGGGTAGATTTGGAAGATCAGAAGTGAAAATATTATACAAGATTGGAGCTACGCTCGAACACCGGCGGGTAGCAATTCAGATTTACAATTCTGATAGCTAACCTGAAGAGTACGATCAGTTAAATAATTTTGAATCATTTTGATCAAATAAATAGGAAACTGGAAATCAGACATTTTTGCTATTAAACCTTTGTGCCAAACACTGTCGAATGCTTTTTCTATGTCTAGAAGAGCAACTCCAGTGGATAACCCAGAAGATTTATTTGCTTTTATCATGTTCGTTACTATGACAAGTTGATGAGTAGTTGAATGTTCATGACGAAATCCAAACTGCTCTGGTAGAAAAATTGAATTCTCGTTTATATGAGACATCATTCTCAACAACATAATTTTTTCAAAAAGTTTACTGATAGAAGAAAGTAAGCTAATTGGTCGATAACTTGATGTTTCTGCTGGATTTTTATCAGGTTTCAGGATAGGAATTACTTTAGCGTTTTTCCATCTTTTTGGGAAGTAAGCTAATGAAAAACACTTGTTGAAAATTTTAACCAGGAGTCTCAAGGCAACATCAGGAAGATTTTTAATAAGAATATTAAAAATTCCATCATTACCAGGAGCCTTCCTGTTTTTGAGTTTCCTAATAATTGATTTAATTTCATCAAAATTCGTCTCAATAATGTCATCGTGTGATAACACTTGGGTTGAAATATGCTCATATTTCAGTGAGACTTCATTTTCAATAGGACTCACAACGTTCAAATTAAAATTGCGGACACTCTCGAACTACTGAGCAAGTTTTTGAGCTTTTTCGTCATTTGTAAGAAGTATTTGATTTCCTTCCTTGAGAGCAGGAATTGGTTTCTGAGGTTTCTTAAGAATCTTAGAAAGTTTCCAGAAAGGTTTAGAATATGGTTTAATTTGTTCAACTTCTTTAGCGAAATTTTCATTTCGCAAAAGAGTAAATCTATGTTTATATTCTTTTTGTAAATCCTTAACTATGTTTTTCATAGCAGGATCACGAGAACGTTGATATTATCGTCGACGAACATTCTTCAACCAAATGAGCAGTTGAAGATTGTCATCGATGATAAGAGAATTTAATTTAGTTTGAGCTTCGGGAACTGAAAGATTTCTAGCTTCGATAATGTAATGATTCAAATTATCGTCGATGTCCGCAGAACTGTCTAAAATAGTTTCATGATCCACATGATTTTCAATGTGAGATCTGTAATCCAACCAATTAGCTCTATGATAGTTGAATATAGAACTAATTGGATTAATTATAGCTTCGTTGGAAAGTCTGAATGTTACAGGAAGATGATCTGAGTCAAAGTCAGCATGTGTAATCGGTTCCTACAAATGTGACTTTGATCCGTTAGAACCAGATCAATTGTAGACGGGATTTTCACGGAAGAGAAACAAGTAGGATTACTGAGATGAAGAACTGTGAAGTAACCAGCTGAGAGTTGATTATGAAGTATTTTACCATTACTGTTATTTTGCCTACAATTCCACTGGACATGCTTAGCATTTAAGTCAACTATTACGAAAAATTTCGGTCGATATCTTGTGAGTTTTTGCAAATCGCCTTTAAAGAAATTTAATTGTTCGCCAGTGCATTGGAATGCAAATATGCTCCAGCGATGAAGTAAACTCCGTGAATGGTTTCAGCTTCGATTCTCAAGCTTTCAATAACTTTAGTATTGAAAGAAGGTAAAATTCGATGTTTAATTTGCCGTTAGACAAAAATGGCAACTCCACCATCCATTCCAGTAAACCTGTCAAATCGATGAACCACATAATGTGGATTACTTTTCAATTTGACATTTGGTTTAAGAAAAGTTTCTGTCACAATGGCAATATGAATTTTGAGAACTTTGAGAAAATTATAAAATTCATCTTCACTCGATTTCAAAGATCGAGCATTCCAATTTAAAATATTCAAATAATTATTTAACACCACTGTTAAATTTTAAATTCATTATAATATTTTATTTGCAAATTTCCATCCGATTTGAAATGCTTCAAAAAGTGATGAAGTCGAATTCATTTGGATAATCATTTGAAAAAGTTGATCTTGTAGGTAGATCATTTTATTTTCAGTTATATCGCCTAAATCGACTTCATTTAAAGAAGCGAATGGCATTGAAGGAATATTTGTAGGTAGACTGCTATTAGAAGAAGATGATTTGGCCGATCTACCTATTAATAAATTGTTTTCGTTAGAAGATGAACTGCAGGGCGGTCCTGTGTTTTGATTATTTACATTAGAAGAATTAAGTGGTAGATTTCTACCTATTATACTAGTATAACTGACATTAGAAGAAGATGATGACGAGGTCGATCTACCTGTCAATAAATTGTTTTCGTTAGAAGACGAATTCGCAGGCGTACCTGTTTCATGTTTTAAATTCGAAGAAATAGGTGCCTTAAAAGAATTAGGCGTGGCATTTGTAACGGTTTTTTGATTTTCAGGTATGTTCTGTAAATTTAGGGTCGTTGATTTGACTTGTTGTCTGAGCGAACGAGCGTTTAAAATTTTTTTTTCCCTGACAGGACATTTCAAATAATTGGATTTATGATTTCCATCGCAATTTGAACATGAAAATTTATCAGTGGTTTCATTCATTGGACAAACGTCTTTCGAATGCGATTTACTGCAATTCAAACATCGTATATCCATATGACAATTTTTGGTTCCATGACCGAAGCCTTGGCAACGACGACATTGGGTTCAGTTTGCAATACGATTATGCCGTTTATATTGTTTCCAATGAATTTTAATGTGGGAAATGAAACGTACTTTTTCTAAAGTTTTCAAATTGTTTACATCACTTCGATTGAAGTGTATTAGGTAAAGTTCATGGGAAATTCCAGAGCGTGGTTTAGAAGTACCAATAGCTCTTATTTTCATAAATATTATTTGAGAAGGGGCAAAACCAAGCAATTCTTTTAGTTCATTTTTAATTTCATCAGTACTTTGATCATTTGATAAGCCTTTCAAGACAGCCTTGAAGGGTCTGTTTTATGATATAAATATTATATGAATAAAATTTATGAAGTTGCTCGGACAAATATCGAACAACACGTCCGTAATCTTCCAATCCATCAACCAAGACTCGACATTCTCCTCTTCGTCCGAATTGAAATGAGACTTTTACTTCCGGTAGAAAAGTAGAAAGCTCAGTACGGAATGCTTTGAAGTCGGAAATCATCACCGTCGCTGGTGGCATAGATTGTCGTTTCTTCCCAGAACGACAAGCGTCCATTTTGGGAATTTTTGAAGAATTTTCTTCTATGTCGCTACAATCGGATTCAGGAAGAATCTCTTAAATATTGTTAGACGGCATAGGATCAACGGAAAGGAAATCCGTCCGTTGTCTTTTATTTTTACATTCAGATTCTATAAGATCGTGAATGTTATTAGAAAAACATGTTTTAATCCACCTAGTAGTGTAATGATGCCTATCTCATGTACATATAATATTGTGGTATTCTATTCAAAAATTTTCTCTTCGATTTTTGAAAGAAACCAAGTGATTGTTTATGCATAACATACAGAATAAAACAGTGCTTTGATTGCGTAAGCCATCCTTAAGAGAACGACACTTCCGGCACCGGAACCCGAGAACCGGTATAATCGAAGTCGGTTCGTACGGCCACCAATTAACATGACACACAATCTCTTCTAGTACGCACCCTATAACTCAGGATTCGGAAGTCGGATCCGGACGAAATTCAGGAATTTCGTATAGGATCGCAAGACCTTTCATTTGAATCTAAGTTTGTGGAAATCGGTCAAACCATCGCTGAGAAAAGTGAGTGAGATCCATTTTGGTATATATGACCACTATTTCCGGAACCGGATACCGAGAACCAGGAAAGCCGGAATCGGTTTGTTTAGTTGCCTACTGATAATGACTATCGATTTGTGTTGTTTTGAGACCAGTTTAGAAAATTTTTACGTTTTTTGTTTCGCCAGTTTAAGTGACAGTGTACAATATTGAACACACTTTACCCTATAATTCCGGAACCCGAAGTCGGATCCAGATGAAATTCAGGAATTCCGTATGAGACCGGTAGACCTTTCATTTGAATCTAAGTTTGTGGAAATCGGTCAAACCATCGCTGAGAAAAGTGAGTGAGATCCATTTTGGTGTATATGACCACTATTTCCGGTACTTCCGGAAACGGATACCGGGAACCAGGATAGCCGGAATCGGTTTTTTAGTTGCCTACTGATAATGACTATCGATTTGTGTAGTTTTGAGACCAGTTTAGAAATTTTTTTACGTTTTTCGTTTCGCCGGTTTAAGTGACGGTGTACAATATTGAACACACTTTACCCTATAATTCCGGAACCGGAAGTCGGATCCGGATGAAACTCAAGAATTCCGTATGGGACCACGAGACCTTTCAATTGAATCCTAGTTTGTCAAAATCGGTTCAGCCATCTCCGAGAAAACCTAGTGAGATTATTTGACACATACACACACATACATACATACACACACACACAGACATTGCTCAGCTCGATGAACTGAGTCGAATGGTATATGACACTTGGCCCTCCTTCACTGGTCGGTTTTTCAAGTGATTGCATAACCTTTCTATATGAGAATGGCATATAGACATCTCATGGAATGTTCAATCGATTGTCACATCTCATGGAATGTTCAATCGATTGTCACACGTTTAGATTCAAATTCGATCCGATTTGCAGTTTCGACATTACAGAGTAATGAGTGATAAAAATATTGGATTGCCGCTTAACGTTTCATTTTAATGACCGTCGTTACGATCATTAAAATAATGACATAAGAACTAAAACACCGAAGAATGTTCATGCAAAAAACACATGCGGATGATGGAAAAACGTATCATCTCACTGCTAGGTGGATTAAGAACGTTATATATATATATATATATATATATATATATATATATATATATATATATATATATATATATATATATATATATATATATATATATATATATATATATATATATATATATATATATATATATATATATATATATATATATATATATATATATATATAAAGGTAATAAGGCACCAATCATGTTTTGCCTTTCTCATATAGAAAGGTTATGCAATCACTTGAAAAATCGACTAGGAGGCTGTCCATAAAAGACGTCACGCTTTTTTTTGACGATTTTTGACTCCCCATCCCCCCTTTGTCACAAATTGTCACAGAAGCAAACCCCCCCCCCTATGTCACATGTCTAGAATTCAAAATAAATAAAATTCATCTCAATACATTCTCAATATGTATGACAAACCATACAAATATGAGGGAAAAATCGATTTATTACATGCTGTCATTATATTAAAAAATATCCCTGAAACTACAAAATCATCGGAATTATTTTATTAATATCAATTATATAAATTCATAAAAGTATTTGGTTGGAATTGATGAAACATTTAAATCATCTGTTTTATTCCTCCTAGGGGTACAAACATATATTATTGTTTTAGGTAAAGAATAATATTTCCTTAGTGTAGCATACAGGGCTGAGAAAATAAAGACCAACACCTCATCAAAACGAGATCACTGCCGGAGAATCTTTTCATGATCAGTTGATCAGTGAATTTTAAATCACATCGATCAATATCGGTACTGATCTTCCGTCACACAATGGGTAGTGATTTTGAGCTAAAATGATTCTTGATTTATGTAAGTTCAATCATTGGATGATTCGATTAGCTTTGATGTTGGTGGAGGAAAATCACATATGATCAAGATAAGACATGACATGAACTACGTCTGTAATCGTAGATCTACCGCCCTTTTTCAAATGGAGTACAATTGAATAAACTGCATCAGAATCAGATAAGAGAAATTCTTATAATATACTATTATCAATGCTAGAAAATCAAATTACTGAAAAAAATGTCAGTGCATAACTTAAGTTAAACCGTTTGAAGGCATCTTTTTCTTTTTTACTCATATTAGGCAAACTTTATTGATTTCGCTAATTTACTCGCTCCTCCGTGCACTTTTGCTGATCACAACAGAAATGATTTCCTGCATCACTCATTTCCGAATTTACAAGAAGAAGCTTTTACATCAACAAATACACGTTTTCCTATAGAATGTAAATGTTTATTGTGGAGATTTTTTCAGGAAATGGGGCAAAGCAGTATTTCAAAATTGCGCTCATTGAAAATATTGGACGTCACATTCCAAAAACCTCTCCCCCTCCCCCCTGACACAAAAGGTCACGTTTTATGAAACACCCCCCTCCCCCTTGCGGCGTGAAGTCTTTTATGGACAGCCCCTAGTCAAAATTGTCATATACCATTCGACTCAGTTCATCGAGTTGAGCAATGTGTGTGTGTGTGTGTGTGTATGTATGTATGTATGTATGTGTGTGTGAGCATGTGTCAAATAATCTCACTAGGTTTTCTCGGAGATGGCTGAACCGATTTTGACAAACTTAATGAAAGGTCTAGTGATTCCATACGGAATTCCTGAATTTCATCCGGATCCTACTTCCGGTTCCGGAGTTATAGGGTAAAGTGTGTTCAATATTGTACACCGCTACTTAAACCGGCGAAACAAAACACGTACAAAATTCTAAACTGGTCTCAAAACTACACAAATCGATAGTCATGATCAGTAGGCAACTAAACAAACCGATTCCGGCTTTCCTGGTTCCCGGTATCCGGTTCCGGAAGTACCTTAAATAGTAGTCATATATACCAAAATGGATCTCACTAACTTTTCTCAGCAATGGTTTGACCGATTTCCACAAACTTAGATTCAAATGAAAAGTCCTTCGATCACTAACTTTTCTCAGCAATGGTTTGACCGATTTCCACAAACTTAGATTCAAATGAAAAGTCATTCGATCCCATACGGAATTCCTGAATTTCATCCGGATCCGACTTCCGGTTCCGGAGTTATAGGGTAAAGTGTGTTCAATATTGTACACCGCTACTTAAACCGGCGGAACAAAACACGTGAAAAAATTCTAAACTGGTCTCAAAACTACACAAATCGGTTGTCATGATCAGTAGGCAACTAAACAAACCGATTCCGGCTATCCTGGTTCCCGGTATCCGGTTCCGGAAGTACCGGAAATGGTAGTCATATATACCAAAATGGATCTCACTAACTTTTCTCAGCGAATTCCTGAATTTCATCCGGATCCGACTTCCGGTTCCGAAGTTATAGGGTAAAGTGTGTTCAATATTGTACACCGTCGCCTAAGCCGGCGGAACAAAAACTGTAAAAAATGTTATAAACTGGATTCTAAACCGTTATTCCCAATCTTAGGGTCAATTTCCAGGTCGTATGGTCCTACCAAAAATTGCTGCATATTTTCGGATGTAACAAACATTTAAATCGTAATTAAGAGTGCGTACTAGTAGAGTTTGTAAGTCATGTTAGTTGGTGGCCGTATGAACCGACTTTGATTATACCGGTTTCCGATGCCGGAAGTGCATATAATAGTGAACCCACGTCGTTTTCTTAAGGATGACCTACGCAATCAAAGCACTGCTTTATTCTGTATGTTATACTAGTTAATGCACAAACAATCTCTTGGTTTCTTTCAAAAATCGAAAAAAAAATTTTTTAATAGCATACCACAATATTATATGTACATGAGAACGGCATCATTACACCACTAGGTGGATTAAAAGAGGTTTTTTGGTCTATCTCGCTCATTATATTGTCTACTAATTCTATGATAGCGGTATGTGTTCTAGAACCTTGTCTAAATCCATACTGAAATTTATAAAGGACACTATGTTTGTTTAAAAATTCCAGAAGTCTGTTAACCAATAGGATTTCGAAGATTTTGTTGAAGACAGACAGGATACAGGAATAACTTTAGCCACTTTGAGGCAGTCAGGGTAATAGCCAGTCTGAACAATTACAATTTTTAAATTATTTGAATGAAAATTGCACGTTCATGGAATTTACCAAAGCACGTTGACACGAGTCATAAGTTTTAAAGTAATTATTGGCCTACGACATTGTCAACGAATTTAGATTCTACGATATTTCATCCCGATTTTTCAATGATCCGGAACTTTAAAAAAGTCAATTGTTTTCAAAAAGTGTGTGAAAAATTTGCAAATTTTTACTTTCGAACTTTTTTATAGAATATTTAAGTTTGTTTTGTGATCTGCAAGCTGTAAAAGTTTCATTTAAATATGTTTATTTGTTAAAGGAATGCTTGTTTTTGTTGAAAAAAATACGAAAAATTTCATTTCACAATAGCTTCAAGAAAAAAATTCATCATTTCTTTGGAAAAGTCATTTTAATGACTTAATACAATCGAGTTTTAAACATTTGAACAAAACATGAAAATAGTCATTCTTCTGAGAGATTTTTCGAATTCCGAGCCATGTTGAAACGACTCAAGACATTTTTTCCGGCGAATACTAATCATTTTGCCTCAAAAATATCCACATCCTTTCTTATATAGAAAGGCTATACAATCACTGCAAAAACTTTTTTTTAGCCACCTAGTGGTGTAATGATGCCTTTCTCATATTGCCTATATTTTCAAATATATCACTAGAAAATTCTGTCAAGAATTTTTTTTTCAATCTTGAAAAAAATGAGAAACTTTCTTTGGGTATGAACTAACCTCACTTTTATAAACAAGCATCGTTATCATGATGTTGTACTAACACTAACAAGTAGGTACAAATTGGAAAAAAGTTTTACAAGTTTGCATATTATTCGCTTGAAAAATAATGTTTCAATGTGGTAGGGTTGCACGCTATACGAAATTGAACAAAGCACGCTGCGGCTTGCACGCACCGACGCATAACAGCGACCTCGTTTCACCATCGCTAGTTAAAATATACTCATGAATTTGAAAATTTTTACTAATCGCTCTGTAATTCCGAAACCGAAAATCGGATCTGGATCAACTTCTCGAGAACTTTTTAAAGAATTTCAAGACCTTTAGTTTCATCTAAGTTTGAGAAAATCGGTTGAGAAATTTCAGAAAGAATTGAGTGCACTTTTTTCCCTTAGTTTCCACAAATTTCTTTATAATTCCGGAACCGGAAGTCAAATCCACATGAATTTCAGGAAAACTATATGAGATCGTAAGACCTTTCATTTCAATCGGTTCAGACATCTTTGAGAAACCTGTGTGACTATTTTTTTCTATTTTTAGTTCATGTCACCCTGTAACTCCGGAACCGGCAGTCGGATCGGTATATAACTTAACAGCAGTCTATGGGACCCTGAGACCTTTCATTTGAATCTGAGTTTGTGAAAATCAGTTCAGCCATCTTTGATAAAATTGAGTGATATTATTTGTCCAATATATACATACTTACACACACACATACACACAGACATTTTGTGATCTCGAGGAACTGAGTCGAATGGTATATGACACTCGGCCATCTGGGCCTTGGTTGTGAAGTAGGTTTTCAAAGCGATTACATAGCCTCTCATATGAGAAAGGCAAAACCGACTTTTGAATCGAGGCCTGAAGCAGCCAAAGTCATATACCATTCGACTCAGCTCGACGAACTGTATAAATGTTTGTGTGTGTATGTGTTTGTATGCATGTGTGTGTCACAAATATTACCACTCATTTTTCTCGGAGATTGCTGAACCGATTTTCACAAACTTAGATTCAAATGAAAGGTCTCATGATCCCATATAAAGTTCCTGAAGTTTATTTCGATCCGACTTCCGGTTCCGGAATTACAGGATTATATGCACTAAAATTGTGAAATTAATGTCACTCAATTTTATCGAAGATGGTTGAACCGAGTTTCACAAACCTAGATTTCATTTGTAGGTTTCATGGTACCATACAGAGTTCCTGAATTTCGTTTGGATCCAACTTCCTGTTTCGGAATTAAAGGGTGATATGCACCAAAAATGTGGAAATAATGCATTAAAAATGTGAAAAGAATGTTACTCACTTTTCTTGGAGATGGCTAAACCGATTTTCACAAACTCAGATTTAAATGAAATGTCTTATGGTTTCAGAATTTCATTTGAATCCAATTTCCGCTTCGATATGCATGAAAAAATGTAAAAATAATATCACTCACTTTTTTTGGAGATGGCTTAACGGATTTTTGAAAACTTAGATTCAAATGGAAGGTTTCATGGTCTCATACAAAGTTCCTGAATTTCATTTGGATCCGTCTTCCGGTTCCGGAATTACATGGTGATATACACAAAAATGTGGAAATAATGCGTTAAAAATGTGAAAATAATTTCACCGATTTTTACAAACTTAGAAATAAATAGAAGGTTTTCTGGTCCCATATAAAGTTTCGGAATTTCGTTTGGATCTAACTTCCGGTTCCGGAATTACAGGATGATATGCAACAAACATGTGAAAATAATGTACCAAAAATGTAAAAATAATGTCACTCACTTTTCTCGGAGATGGAAAATCTTAAGATGGTATAAGAATATTTCAATTTTCATTCGGATCAAACCCTTGGTTCCGGAGGTAGGGTGCTCAGTATGAAAATTTAAAGTTCAGAAATACTTTGTTCATAAGCTACCTCTTTATATTGGCTAGTGATTTTTTAATTTTTTTTATAAATATAAATAATAGGTATAGATTTCGCTCAAACTTAAAAAAAAATTTCCGAGGCCGGAATGGCCGAATGTTATATACCAATCGATTCAGCTCGATGAACTGAGCAAATGTCCGTGCGTGTGTCTGTATGAGTGTTGTCAACTAAGAGGTCGAGATCTCAGAGATGGCTGAACATATTTTGATCAAACTAGCCGCAAACGAAAGGTCTCCCCGTAACCCTGAACGCTATTGAATGGTTTTGAGATCGGATGTTTATTTTTTGAGTTATACGAAGTTTTATGTCCAAATTTTCAGTTTTTTGACAGTATCACAATTAACCTTGAAAACAGAATATATATATATATATATATATATATATATATATATATATATATATATATATATATATATATATATATATATATATATATATATATATATATATATATATATATATATATATATATATATATATATATATATATATAAGATTCGTTTCTCAAAGATGACTACATTGATTTTCAAACATTGTGAAACAAATGTAAACTATACTCAGGTGAATTTAGCTCACTTCGGCTACGCCGAATTTCGAATTCCGGTTCCAGTATCGAATCGTTTCTCAAAGCTCAATCGTTTAAAAAAAAACCTGTTTTAATCCACCTAGTGGTGTAATGATGCCTTTCTCATATCAATCATACTATCATTCCTATATAATACTGTGGTATTCTACAAAATTATTTTTCTTCGATTCTTAAAAGAAGAATCGAAATAGATTTGTTTGACCGTCTACTGATAAAAACTATCAATTGGAAAAGATTTGAGGTCGATTTAGAAAACTTTTTACGGTTTTTCGCTCTTTTCAGTGATGGTATAAAATTTTTAACACACTTTACCCTATATTTCCGGATCCGGAAGTCGGATCCGGATAAAATTCAGGAATTACGTATGGGACCACAGGAACTTTCATTTGAACCTAAGTTTGTGAAAATCGGTCGCGCCTCCTATGAGAAAAGTTAGAACACATATTTTCATTTTTTTGCACATTTTACCCCATAAAGTTAGTGCAAAAAACGTTACATACACACATACGCACATACACACACACAAACACACACATACACACACGGACATTTTGCGTACTCGACGAACTGAGTCGAATGGTATATGACACTCGGCCCTCCGGGCCTCGGTTCAAACGTCGGTTTTCACAGTGATTGCATAACCAAAAAAGGCGAAAAAAAATTTTTCTTCGGTTCTTAAAAGAATAACCGAAATCGGTTTATTTGACCGTCTACTGATAAAAACCATCAAATTGGAAAAGATTTGAGGTCGATTTAGAAAATTTTTTAAGGGTTTTCCCCATTTTCAGTGATGGTGTACAATTTTAAACACAATTTACCCTATATTTCCGGATCCGGAAGTCGGATTCGCATGAAATTCAGGAATAACGCATCGGACCACAGGACCTTTCATTTGAACCTAAGTTTGTGAAAATCGGTCGCGCCATCTATGAGAAAAATTAAAACACATATTTTCTTTTTTTTGCACATTTTACCCCATAACTCTTGAACCGGAAGTCGGATCCAAATAATATTCAGGAATTTTGTATGGGACCTCAATACCTTTCATTTGAATCTAAGTTTGTGAAAATCGATTCAGCCATCTCTGAGAAAAGTTAGTGCACTTATTTTCACAATTTTTTGCACATTTTACCCCATAATTCCGGAACCGGAAGTCGGATCCAAATAATATTCAGGAATTTTGTATGGGACCACAAGACCTTTCATTTGAATCTAAGTTTGTGAAAATCGGCTCAGCCATCTCCGAGAAAAGTTAGTGCAAAAAAACGTTACATACACACATACGCACATACACACACACACACATACACACACACATACACACACACACACACACACACACATACACACACACAGACATTTTGCGTACTCGACGAACTGAGTCGAATGGTATATGACACTCGGCCCTCCGGGCCTCGGTTCAAAAGTCGGTTTTCACAGTGATTGCATAACCTTTCTATATGAGAAAGGCAAAAACAAATCGAAATTCAAAACAAAAGTTCAAATTAAAATAAATCCAATTTTATCCAATTCTGACTTCCGATTCAGGAATTGTAGGATGATGAATTTTTAAAATTCAAAGCGATATAGAAGATGACAATCCCGAAAAGCTTTAAAGTTGGACTCAAAAATATTACAATTTATTCGTCATATGTTCATGCGAATGGGTTTAGGTTATGCTGATTCCTGAATACCGGCTCTGGAAGTACCTCAAATTACGCTAAACTCTAAAGTGGAAATTACTTCGACATATCATGAAATGTTTAATCGATTGTTACACTTTTAGATTCAAATTCGATCCGATTTGCAGTTTCGACATTACAGAGTAATGAGTGATTAAAATTTCAAATTGCCACTGTATTAACGACGGACATTAGAATAATGTCATGAAAACTGAAACCCCGAAGAATATTCATGCAAAAATCATATTCGGATTGATAAAAGAGGTATCATCTCACTGCTAGGTGAATTAAGCACGTTTTTTTGTTAAGTAATACGTATAACGCGGATCATTTTATATTCGATTTCCAAAAACGTGATACCATTGAAGAAGATATTCAAAACTTTACAAAATGGCGTATTGGTTTCCAGTATAACCTTATTTATATTTATTCATACTATCTTCTGTGAATATCTATAGTTTAACCCTCAATTCATAAGGAAAACTGGCTGGCGAAAAATCTTGAAAATAAGTTTTTTACAGTGCTGCGGGACAAATGAAAATCGAATATATTTGAACAAACGTTGAATGATCGACACTAGCAAATGGTTCATTAAATCCATAGTTTGTTCTAGCACGAGGGATTCTGAAAAAAGAGTTTAACCGCAAGTTAAGACGATGGATATTGAAGCTTAGCTGTGGAAGAAGATCCACACAATCAATTCGGGATTGGATCAAATCCGCAATAAAAACGGCTTTCTCGTATCCGTATCCCGGCGAACTGATAACAAATCAAGGTTGATGAGTCTACAACGATTTTCGTAGCTTGAAAGGTTGGCTGCATCTCTCCATGGCAGACGACGCAAAGCAAAATGGACGAACTTTCGCTGAACAGCTTCTATTCGGTTTGATAATATGGTGCCCAAACAACGACAACGTACTCAAGGGTAGAGCGGACTAAAGCGCAATAAAGCGATTTCAGGCAATATAACACATGAATCAATGAGTCCCGAGACTAAAGCAGAGATGGCGCTCGTAGTAAACCAGTAATCACGTCTTTCTAGAGTACTAACCTTTGCTTGAAACGGGTCAAAATTTTAAGTCGATCCAACCAGAAACAGCTGAGTTATCGAGGTTGGAGCTTGGACACAAACCGCGTCATTTGTGTCGGTACGACGAGGTACGGGGTCTATCCGACCTGTGGAAGCCGTTACACCGGAAAATGTGAGTGAAGTGACAACAATTATAATGAAAGATCGTAAAGTAAAGCTCCGTGAGATGGCTGAGATGACACAGATATCATATGGAAGTGTATTTACTATCCTTCATGAAAAATGAGCATGGAAAAGGTTTTTTCCAAGTGGATGGAACAAAATGCACCTTGCCACAAGTCGATGAAAACAATGGCGAAATTGAACGAATTGGGCTTTGATCTGCTTCCCCACCCCCCATACTCGTCAGATTTAGCCCCCATTGCTCTTTGCTGATCTTAAAAAAATGCTCCAGGGAAAAAGATTTGGCTCAAATGAGGAGGTCATCGCTGAAACTGAAGATTATTTTGAAGCGAACGATTTTTTTTTATAAACATGGTATTGAAAAATTGGAAAAACGTTGGAATCATTGTATCACCCTAAAAGGTGATTATGTTGATGAATAAAAAAAAAATTTGCAAAAAAAATGTTGTTTCCATTGTTAGTATCGGGACTTATTGATCCATGTGTTACGTTGTTGAAGGTTTTTGAAATGCCGAACATAAGTTCTAGCATCTTAGAAGCTTTAGATATCTAATAACAGAAGACTTCTTGAACAAATAAATAGAAATAAATTAATATTATTGACAAATAGAAATAAGAGAAAAGCATCATGAAAATCAAAAAATTGTCGATACAAAAGATGAAAATAAATAACTTCAATTGTTCTTGCCATCGCCTCATCTCATATAGAAAGTTTATGCAATCGCTTGAAAAAATGACTTGTGAAATTTAGTGCGATGATGCGAAATAAAGAAAAATTCTTATTAACTTGACATAACTGTTTACAAATTGAAAAGGCTATATTAGTTTATACCCAAAGAAAGTTTCTTATTTTATTTTTTTTTAATTTCTTGACAGAATCTTCTAGAGATATTTTTGAAAATATAAGTAATATGAGAAAGGCACTAGGTCCATTAAAAAAGGTTTTAAACGGAGATATTGACATATTTGTGAATGTGACTTTTCCTCCGTATCCCAGTAAAAGGAACTTTGAATCACCAGTATCAAACTTCTAAATTTTTACATGAAAGTCATATGATCTACAAACTTAGATTGATATGAAAAACCTTATGCTTATATGTTGCTGAATTTACGACTTCTGGTTCCGGATATGTGACTTCTGGTTCCGGATATGTGGTTCGTGATATGTGAAACGAAATTAAAAGTGACATTCATTGTTCTCGCTGAACCCAATTCCTCCACCTAATACTCAAATAAAAGGACTTGAGATTCCATAAACTCCGATTTTTGGTTCATTAGTGTGAAAATGTCATTTTCACATGAACTAATCGGGCATATTGGGTTTGCAGATTTTTAGTCTTAAAGAAATTATGGATCCCTTCGTATTCCACTATGAAAAAAAACTATTTCTATCATAACATAATAGTGAACGACCACTTTTGAGATTTTTAATGTCAATGAGCAAATAAACATATTTCAGTTTTACCGGTGATCGAGTTTCGATTCTGGTAGGAACCCAAAAATTGAACTTGGAACGCACTACGGTTTCTCAAAGATGGCTACACTGATTTTCAACAAATTCGAATCAAATGAAATGGTTTACAGCCCCTTAGATGCATTTAACTGACTTCGGCTACATCGATGTTCTAATTCCGATTCCAAAAGTATTGGGAATAGAGGAGCTCAATTCTTTTTGCTTTCTTATATAGAAAGGCTATACAATCACTGCTAAATCCGAATGCTTGCATAATTCATACGATTGATCAACTAATTGATATACGAAAGTGCTAAGTTGTTTTCGAATTCACGACATCCAGTTATGTCTCTGACAGTACCCACCCGCCTTTTTTATACAATTGTTTCTAACGACCAAAACGACTGTGTACAGTACACTTTTTCATGAAATTTTGCTAGGACCGATTTTAGCACGATTCGTTTTTGGCAACATAATTGTTCGAATGTGACATACCTATGTAAACCAGATGATAGCAGCTTTTTCGAGTTGAAAGCAATTCCATAATTATGTTGATTTAAACTACTTACAGAAATAAATGCTGGAAGAACATAACACGCATATACCATTCGAATCAGTTCGTCGAGATCAGCAAATTCATGTGTGATAAATAAATTCACTCAATTTTCTTGGAGATAACTCAACCGTGTTCTACAAACTCTGATTCATATGAAAAGTCGTATCCTCCCGAACAAGGTTCCTGAATTACATTTGGATCCGAATTCTGGTTCCGGAACTACAGGGTAACATGTGAAACGAAATTGAAATAGTGTTACTCTTTTGTCTCGTAGATGGCTAAACCGATGTAAGATTCAAATGAAATCTAGGAACCATAAAAGATTAAAATGAAAGGTCTTAAGATCCAACTTCCGGCTTAGGGGATACAGGGTGATTAGTATAAAAATGTCCATTTCACATAAATGTATCAGGTTTATCGGGTTTGTAGATTTGGATAGTCGATAACCAAATAAACTTATTTCAGTTTTAGAGGTATTCAGTTTTCGATTCGGAAGGTACCCAAAAATTTAATTCGCACTACGATTTCTCAAAGATGTCTACACTGATTTTCAAACAGTTTGAATCAAATGTAAACTATACAGCTCCTGAGGTGGAATACAGGCTATGCATTCTGGTGACAGCGGTCCTGGCCGCTGGGGGAAAGAAGCGATAAGGAAACGCCAATAGTGCTAGAAAAAATAATTGGAGGCAAAATGATGATCAACGGATTAATAATAGTACGGTGAGTAAAGTAAAATTGATTATAGTTATTTATTTGATCGGAGCTGGCATGAGCTCGATCAAGTTTCAAGTTCGTTAGGAGAAACAATTGTAGAGGCCACGTTTGCATTTTATTTGTTTACGTTTTTGACCTCGGTCAAGAAGGTGCACACGTACTAATGAGAAAAACCTGTTTTAATCCACCTAGTGGTGTAATGATGCCTTTCTCATGTACATATAATATTGTGGTATTCTATTCAAAAAATTTTTCTTCGATTTTTGAAAGAAACCAAGAGATTGTTTGTGCATTAACTAGTATAACATACAGAATAAAGCAGTGCTTTGATTGCGTAGGTCATCCTTAAGAAAACGACGTGGGTTCACTATTATATGCACTTCCGGCATCGGAACCCGGAAACCGGTATAATCAAAGTCGGTTCATACGGCCACCAACTAACATGACTTACAAACTCTACTAGTACGCACTCTTAATTACGATTTAAATGTTTGTTACATCCGAAAATATGCAGCAATTGTTGGTAGGACCATACGACCTGGCAACTGACCCTAAGTTTGGGAATAACGGTTTAGAGTCCAGTTTATAACATTTTTTACGGTTTTTGTTCCGTCGGTTTAGGCGACGGTGTACAATATTGAACACACTTTACCCTATAACTTCGGAACCGGAAGTCGGATCCGGATGAAATTCAGGAATTCGCTGAGAAAAGTTAGTGAGATCCATTTTGGTATATATGACTACTATTTCCGGTACTTCCGGAACCGTATACCGGGAACCAGGATAGCCGGAATCGGTTTGTTTAGTTGCCTACTGATCATGACTATCGATATGAGCAGTTTTGAGACCAGTTTAGAATTTTTGTACGTTATTTTTGTTTCGCCGGTTTAAGTAGCGGTGTACAATATTGAACACACTTTACCCTATAACTCCGGAACCGGAAGTCGGATCCGGATAAAATTCAGGAATTCCGTATAGGACCACGAGACCTTTCATTTGAATCTAAGTTTGTCAAAATCGGTTCAGCCATTTCCGAGAAAACCTAGTGAGATTATTTGACACATACACACACACAGACATTGCTCAGCTCGATGAACTGAGTCGAATGGTATATGACACTTGGCCCTCCGGGCCAATTTTCACTTGTCGGTTTTTCAAGCGATTGCATAACCTTTCTATATGAGAAAGGCAAAAACCAGCAGGTACACTATTGAAGTGGCCATTCTGGCGTTAAGGCAAAAGAACATTGCTCAGCTCGATGAACTGAGTCGAATGGTATATGACACTTGGCCCTCCGGGCCAATTTTCACTAGTCGGTTTTTCAAATGATTGCATAACCTTTCTATTTGAGAAAGGCAAAAACCCGCAGGTACACTATTGAAGTGGCCATTCTGGCGTTAAGGCAAAAGAATGTATTCTTTTCCTCTCTAAATGAACAATAAACCACAACCAGCAAAATAGTTGGCATTGGTAATATGTTTATAAATTCAAGGTGACTGCGAGGGGGGCCGACCGAACCTTACGCGTATGAGCGAGGGAATCGGTATTTTGATGCATTATTTTGCGAGTAAGCAACGGTAGCCGTTCGTGGACTGACATAGCAAAGCAAGTCAGCGAATTCGGCAACAGGAGTGCATGCCACGAAGCATACATTTAAAAAGGTGGAAAACCAGCGCGTATGGGCTTGGTGTGTTGCCTAGCAACGTATTTTGCCGTACGCTACGCTTACTAGGCAACACACCAAAACGATCGCGGCCATATTTGCAGCTAGATGGCTGGTAACCAAAATAAGAATAAGGTACAGGGGAAAGAAGCGGTATATGACGATAATAATAATAAGCCGATATTGAGTTTGAGTATGGTATGACTTACGCGCGGTAAACAATAACGATCACCCGCAAACGACGGGAAATATTGCTCTATGTTTACAACTAAATATGTATTGAGCCAAATTAACGAAGACGTTCGCAGATGTCAAGACTGGAATAACGCATACGAGAATTTATACAAAAATAAGACAAGAGCAAGATCACTACAAGGGATCTTAACCGAGAAAGAAACTCTGGAAATCTCTGGCTCACGGAACGGCAATAAGCCAACAAGAAACCAAAGAGAAAGAAACAGCTATGACAACACGAACACTACAGCAGACACCGGTATGAAGCAAAATTACAGGTACCCGCAAAGAGGAGGATTCAGAAACCCACGGGGAGATGGAGGTGCAGCGCATCATACAAGGGTCATGAGACACAATCAAGAGCCGGGTACACCTCGGCAATATAACGCATTAAACGGTGCATTCAACCGACAGGAACCTTGTAACCAAGAAACAAGAAGAGAGTATGAGAAAGAAGATCAACAACGACCAAGTGCTCGAACGTATGGTTCATTTCATATTTATTATGCTTTGTTAAACTGCCCTCCAAAACTGCAAAAAGTGAATAAAAATAATAAAATTAATGCACTGTATCAGAACAACTATGATATATACAATAACGACGATCGTTCAGATAGTATGCTTCCCTGTTGTGGGACTAATATTACTAATGATACAAATCAAGACGTAATTCTTACGGATAAAAAAAGATGCGGTAGAATAACTGGTCGAGACCGAGCGGATAAAGTATTAGAATCACTAAATATTAATCATTTAAAAAGAACATATTTCATGGATGTAGAGAAAATTCTGGCAGCATAGAGCGATGTAATTTATCTGAAGGGGAACAAATTAACTATTACTGATGCGGCAGTGCACGAAATTGAGACCACTTCAAATGTGCCAATCAATAAACGGCAATACAGATTTCCAGAAGCTACGAAGAAGAATATTAATGAAGAAATTGAAGAAATGCGTAAACACGGTATCATAAAGCCAGCAAAAGTCCGTGGAATGCACCAGTTCTATGTGTTCCCAAAAAGGACGATGAATTTGGTAACAAGAAATACAGAATCGTGGTTGGTGATTGGTTGAATTTAGTTACAAAACCATTTATATACCCAATTCCATTGATTGACGAGATTCTAGATAATCTTGGAAACAGTAAATATTTTTCTACCTTGGATTTAAAATCAGGGTTTTACCAAGTACCAATTAACTCAAAAGATGCAGCTAAGACAGCGTTTTCAACTCCAAAGAAGGAATTCGTCCTATGGAGGACAATATAAAAACAATAAAAGAGATGGCGGCACCAAAAACCATTCAAAGGTGTTCGGTCATGCTTAGGAACAGTAAATTAATACGGAAAACTCATACCTCACATAGCAAAGAAACGTAAACCATTGAACGATCTCTTGCGAAAGAATGTTAAGTTTACTTGGACAGAAGAGAGTCAAAAATGATTTGAGGAATTGCGATTTTCTTTAGTTAGACCGAATTATAAAGATACGATCGTAAAGCCAATCCCACAGACGCAGGACAAAAATTACAATCGCTTTGAGGACAACCGTATGAAGTAGTCGCTCTCCCTAGCAAGCAAACAACAACTATAAAAATTTGGGATAGATTAGAAAAGGTTCATAATAACCGATTAAAAAAGTATACAGAATGAGGAACCGAACGTTATCACTGATTAATTAAGAAAGTATTCAAAGAAAAAAAAAAAGAAAATTCCCCCTAGAGCCTTGGTTGGGCATCGGCGGCTCAGTGATATCATTGAGCTCCTTCTCGCACCGACGTTTTTTAGGAGACTTTAACTCACACGGTGGGGCTGTCTTCACGATGATAACAGACAGCTATGATCTATGATATTTGTGACAACTTCAATGTGACAATCTTGAATACGTGAGAAATGACACGGATTTCTGCACCTCCAGCAAGACCAAGTTCGCTGGATTTATCCCTTTGCTCGACATCGCTACGGTTGAATTGCACGTGGGAGGTAATTCCTGATCCTCACGGTAGCGATCATCTACCGATCGTAATCTCAGTCACCAGCGGCTCAAAACCATCGAAGACAATCAATTTAACGAAAGAAACATCTATGAGCACACAGCCCGACGAATGCGCAATCATAACACCACGAATGAAAGTGAAGAATATTCTGACCGCTGTATATTCGATTTCACTGAAAAAGTATGCCAAGACTGTTCCGGAACAGAAGATCATTCGCGCTGTGACACCAAATACAAATGAAACACCGTTTTCGATGGTAGAGCTCTCGCTGGCACTCTTATCATGTAACAATAGAGCCCCGGGGCTCGACAGAATAAAATTGAACTTGTTGAAAAATCTGCCTGACCCCGCCAAAAAGCGCTTGTTGAGTTTATTCAATTAGATCCTTGAGGACAATATTGATCCACATGACTGGAGACAAATGAAAGTGATCGCCATTCAAAAACCAGGAAAACCAGCCTCCGATCACAATTCGTTTCGGCAATTATTACGTAAAAGATATCGATAAAAGTATCAACACATCGTGCACGCTAAGACAACTTGCCGACGACAGCGTTGTAACTATTAAAGGACCCAAAGCTGCCGATCTCCAAGGACCATTGGAAGGGGATGAACGTGAGTCGTAATTTCATTCGTGTTATGTCACGGCTCATGTCAAATCACTATACATTCAAGGCACATCTCCGGCGTATCGGGATCGTGGCGACGGTTATCGATGCTCCTGTGGCGACGGTTATCAGGATATCGAGCATGTCGTATGGTCGTGCGTAGAGTGTCGCGACGTCAGGTCGGAGCTAGACCGCCTGAGTTTCTTAGCCTTAAACACATTAATATACAAGTGTAATATATTACATCTTACTTAGAAAGATCCTCCTATTTATCGACGTTGTTTCAACTGTGGCTAAGAATAATTTTCATTTGCAGATTCGACACTAACTTTCGCCGATTCCCGATTCCTCATCTGTCCACGATCTTCATCGGAACTAACAAGATCTTTTTGCTGTCACTAACTTTTTCGCTTCCCCCCTTCCCGTCTCTCTACCTTGATGTCAACTAATTAGATCTCTGTTGTTCTTAGTCATTTCGTTCCCATATCTCCTTTTTACTCCGTTTTCGCAATATTTATATCTCTATATTTTTTTTCATTCTCTTCCGTAACATCACCATCATTGCCACGGAAGGCCACTTTAGTCTATCAACAACATGCGGTCCGTCCGCCAGGTATTCGTAGCCTGGGGGTGTTTCCCACGGACCCAAACGGACCGAAGGATGCGGCCAACATAGATACATACCAACGTCATCTGGAGGACTCTCATGATATATTCAATCCACCGGCCAGTACCGATCGCCAGCAGAAGGCTGGATCTGCCAAGGTCGACCACATTATCTAATGATACTACCGAGTCGATGACATTACCTAGTATCACCTAGTACCTTAAGTTAGTCGTTATTTAAAATTAGAAGAGCCCTTGGCATCTTAGAGCTTAAGCAGTATGCCTTGAAAAATATATTGTTGAATAAAAAAAACACATGTCGATAGCCATTATCAGTAGGCAACTAAACAAACCGATTCTGGCTATCCTGGTTCCCGGTCTCTGGTTCCGGAAGCACTGGAAGTAATGATCATATATTAGAAAATGCATCTCACTCACTTTTCTCAGCGATGGTTTGACCGATTTCCACAAACTAAGATTCAAACAAGAGGTCTCACGGTCCTATACGGAATTCCTGAATTTTATCCGGATCCGACTTCCGGTTCCGTAGTTATAGGGTAAAGTGTATTCATTGTTGTACACCGTCACTTAAACCGGCGAAACAAAAACCGTAATAAAACTTCTAAACTCGACTCAAAACCGTTATTCCTACTCTTAGGGTCAAATGAAGGGTCTTATGATCCTACCAAAAATTACTGCATATTTGCGGATACAACGAAAATTTGAATCGTCGTTTAGAGTACGATGGCAAAATCGTATAAAATCTTTAAAATTCGAATAAAAACTAGTAGAGTTTGTACGTCATGTGGCCGTACGAACCGACTTCAATTATAACGGTTTTCGGGTTTCGGTGCTGGAAGTATATATAATAGTGAACCCACTTCGTTTCCTAATGAATGACCTAACCGATCAGAGAACTGTTTCACTCTCTATGTTATACTAGTTTATGTACGAATTTAATTGATGAAAATCGAAGAGGAACATTTTGAATAGAAATCCACAGTATTATATATGAGTAATGGCATCATTACACCACTAGGTGGATGAAAACAGGTTTTTTTTGCTTTACCACTTTGAGCGACCTTATTAAAAATTAAACCCTGATTCCGAAACCGGAAATAGGATCCAGTTAAGGTTCAGGAGTTTTTTCATGGGATCGTAAGACCTTTCATTTGAACCTACGTTTATCAAAATTGGTCAAGCCTGTGCTTCTGGAATCGAAATCCGTGAGCCAGGTTAGCCGGAATTAGTTTATTTGGCTTTCTACTGACAATGATTACCGACTGAAATAGCTTTGAGCCCAGATTGAATTTTTTTAGGTTTTTTACTTCGCCACTTTGAGCAGCTGTACACTAAGGTCTCTTTATATACGGTTTATTTTCGCTCGGTTTTTTTATACACGACTTTTTTACAAGGATTCCTGAATTGACACGGTTTTTATTTACGCAGTTTTCTCAATTAACACGGTTTCTGATGAGAGTTTAAAAAGCACTGTCATTTGTTTTTTAAGAAAAAATTAAAATAAGGGAACAGGTTGTCTGTAAGAAAACGATTGTGAGAGCTAATTTAAAGTTTGAAAGCTAGCTAATATCATTCACTCAACAATTCACGAGATCATTGACTGTCGTTCTATAAAATGATTAATCAGTCTTCAGATCTTCAATCCCTGTCGTAATGTACACAACAACGTCTCTTTCGCTCAGTTGTGATGCATGATGTCAGCATCATCATTGATACCATCGAAAATTTCGTAGCGTTGAAGAAATAGTCGGATTTACTAATCTCTTCAACATACTCCAACTTCATCATATCGAGCAGTACAGTATTTTATACCCATTTGAATGATATAACACTAGTAGTATTAGGATTTACTCCGATGAAATGAGTTGCTTCAGCATGACACATAGTAATACCTTTTCTAATTTGATCCATATTCATCTCTATGAATGCATCCCCTTTAATTCTGTCGCTGCGTGCATAGATTCATCCAATACACATGTCTTCCCACACAGTTTAGTTAAAAATGACTATTAAGATCGTTAGTGTGTACTACACATCTCACCTTCGGAACTGAAAACTTATTCTCAAGCTTTATTTGCAGTGAAAGTGTTTATGGGTGGTATTATCAGCACTTCTCTAGTCGAACGTTCTAAATTGTACGTATTATCGTTCTATTGAAAACCGTATTAATTAAACAGAAGGCATGAGCCATTTGTTTAGATTAATTTGCTGATCGTACAACGTGTTTCCTGAGTGTTCTAATTTTAATTTGTCGTCCAATGTGTTATATCAAGAATGACTAGACCTTCTCGTAACCCCAGGCTGGTGTTTAGTTTTCCGTTTTTATTGTGAAAAAAAAAACAGTTATATTTTATCAAAAACAAAACAAACAAATAATCAAATCTACGGTTTTTGGAATTATTAAGTTAAATATTCCACACGGTTTTTTTTGCACGGTTTCCGCAATTAACACGGTTTTATTTTACATGGATTTTTTTTATCACGGTACGTAACCGTTTCAGGGGAGCGGAAAACTAATCCTTGGGACTTGAGATGGAATTCAGCTATGTTTTTTTTGCTCACTAATCCACAAATGGGGGCGGCAAATCTCTTATTTTGCCCCGGGCGTCAAATTTCCTCGGTACACCACTGTTTGTAACTATTTTTAATACTTCTTGGCTTATAAACATGAACAAATATGTAATTTTGTCATTCACTCACTAGACAAGCTACAAGTCACGAATTTTACAATTGAATACGCAGTCTCTGTTTGGCGGGGCTGTGCACGAACACACAAGCTTAGGCTTCAGCGCATTCAAAGTAAGATCTTAAAGATGATTCTAAATCTACCCCCCTTGGACAAGGACTAGTGAAGTACATGAGATGGCCTCCCTGGATACACTAGAACAAAAATTCGAACAATACTGCACGAAATTTGAAGAGAGGTGCTCAATCTCTGAAATACAAATAATTCAAAATTTGTATCTATTAGGTTAAGGATAGTTACAAGTAGGTAGATATTTTATTAATAATTAAAATATAATATTCTGATTAAACATTAGTATGTAAAACAAGAGTAACTAAAACACCTATTATTAATAACGAATCGTATGAACAACAAAGATGAAAGGCCAAAGGGTCAAAACACTTGTACTGTAAAATGTTGATGTAATACATAAACATAAGATTAATAAACGGATATTTATGCGAAAAAAAATCACGAATTTTGCAAAATAAACTTGTAGAAATTAGTTCAGCCATCTACAAGAAAACGGAGCGTAAAAACAATTGCGGTTTGTCAATTACGTCACTTCTAGGTAGGTTGAAATAGGTTGAAGCATCGCCGAGAAAACTGAGCGTATAGAATAAGCGTAAAAAGAAACACTCGACGAGATCAAATAATGTCTACACATGTGCGTATGACACATACGCACATGTATAGACATTATTTGATCTCGTCGAGTTAAGTCGAATGTTTTAAATTACAATGGATCTTTGGAGCTCCTACCAAAAAAATCTTATATTCTCTTTGAAGAGAAAGACGAAATAGTTCGTCAATAAAACACTAACCCAATACTACACATTTTGGAAATCATCCATGTTCAGTCATAACTAACACTCAGTCGTAACTAACACTCTTAATTATTACAAACACTTCCTAATACATTAAAACCCTCTTCTTAAGGAGTGTTTCGAAAAGTAGTTAGCAACATTGATTATTGAATAAAAAAGCGTAAAAAACATATTTTGACATCAGTTTTCGATATATTGTAGCAAAATTACATTTTGATGCATTTCACTGATTATGTTGAAGAAAATCCTAGTTTCTGTGAAACGCTCGCACTTTGGACTTGACATTCGTCATTAAATTCTGCACAGTTACTTTTGTGACTTTCCAGGTGGCATGCTGTCCAGTTTTTTTAACTCCTGCATGTTTTGGGACACTGTACCTTCCTCCCGAAAGTGCCGCTTGACAATTGCCCAATACCTTTCAATTGGCTTTTCCACGAATTGTACATTATTTTTTGACAACCACTGTAGAACGGAGTTGGCGTAGTGGGCTGAAGCCAAATCCAGCCAGAAGAGAGGAGGAGCCTCATGCTTTCTGTACAGTGGCAGCATTCTCTTCTTCAAACATTCTTCCTCGTACACCTTGGCGTTAATTGTGTCCTTCGTGAAGAAAATCGACGACCGCAAACACAGGTACAAATTGCTTGCCAGACCAACACCTTCTGCCCAAACTTTTTCATCGCCACCGTGGTGTCAGCGTCGTCAATGTCCAGGTACACCGATTTCGTATAATATTGCGGTCCTCGAGAGTCTTCCTCGGCGTAAGTTTCGTCGTCGATCAGGACGCATCCGTCTTTATTCTGTAGAATCCGGTTATACAGTTTTCGCGCTCTTGTTTTGGTCTGAACTTGCTGTACCAGGGACTTTTTCGGCACCTTCTGTTTCTTGTACGTTTTCAGGGAGTATCAAACTTTGATCCGTAGAATCATCCCGAAGCTGGTGTTGAACTGCTTGGCCAAATCCCGTGTCGACGCCGATGGGTTTTTCCTGATGTACTCAACCACTTTTAAGTCCCGGCCGGGCTGGCTGGGACCCGTTTTCCTACCGAATCGGGCAAATCCTTCATGGAAAGGGAACTTCTCGATAATATTTTTGACACTGGTGTGGTGCACTTTCACCCGTTTTGCAATTTCGTTGTACGTGACACCACTTTCTGAGCACCGAGTGTGCAGTATTTTCTTTTGCGTTTCCGAATCAAATCGACTCATCATTGAAACGGTAAACCGTACCGAAACCAATCGATTGGGCAGCTGTTATTGACATGTAAACAAACATGTCACCGCAAAATACGCTGCAAAAAGCAATTTCAGAGTAATAACTGTTTGAATGTTGCTAACTACTTATCGATACACTCCTTAATACACAAGTTAATCAAAAATCTATCCCAATATTGTATAAACTAAATGCCATCAATACAGAATTAAGCATTTGAAGTTGTTGATCAAATTTGACGCAGACTGACCCCAATCAAAACTCGTAGATCAGCATAAAATCTGCTATAGAAAAATCTTCGAACTGATTCGAAGAAGGATCATTTTCGGAAACGCCGATTGATTCAAATTTTGAAATTTTTTTCATTCTCTCTGCTACCAAAAACCATTTTTTCAATCTCTCTGCTACCAAAAACTTAATATATGTCAGAAAGAAAGTTTGAAGAAGTTGCGCAAGATCTTCATTCATATCTAACGTAGTTCATTTCATTTTCAATCCTAGTTAGTAGTTTACAATTTGTTTAATTTAAAATTTTAATACATTATTGAACTAGTTTGATAATTGCATTTGATCTTTGGTTCAAGATCACATCAATAAGTTTTTGCCTTTATCATATAGAAAGGCTATGTAGGGTAACAGAGGTATTTTGGCCACTTCATATATTTTGGCCCACCTAACAAACTTTATCGATTTCATCGGATTTTATCGATGTTAAGTAACTCATTTTGCATCAATTTGAAGCTAATCACATTAAATTACCTATTGCGGAAGGGGGTTTTAAAGATATTGCAATATTTGGTAGATATTTTTATAAAGTGGACCAAAATAAAATCAATCCTAAAGTGGGCCAAAATACCTCTGTTACCCTAATCACTGTGAAAACCAACTTTTTAACCAAGGGCCGGAGGGCCGAATGTCATATACCATTCGACTGAGCTCGACGAACTAAGCAAATGTCTGTGTGTGTGTGCGTGTGTGTGTATATGTGTGTATGTATGTAATAAAAATATGCACTCACTTTTCTCGGAGACGGTTGAACCGATTTTCACAAAATAAGATTCAAATGAAAGGTCATATGGTCCCATAGCCTGTTATTAAAATTCATCCAGATCCGACTTCCGGTTCCGGAGATATAGGATGACATGTACCAAAAATGGAAAAAATATGCACTCACTTTTTTCAGAGATAGCTCAACCGATTTTCACAAACTTAGACTCAAATAAAAGGACTAACAGCCCCGTAGCCTGCTATTGTATTTTATTTGGATGAGACTTCCGGCTCCGGAGTTACATGGTAATATGTGAAAATTAGAGAAAAAGTGTGCATCCATTTTTCTCTGAAACGGCTCAACCGATTTTTACAATGTAAGATTCAAATGAAAAGTCTTATAGTTTCCTAAAAATTTATAGAACATTTTATCCGGATCTGACTTCCGGTTCCGGAATTTTGTACTTAGACTGCGTTCTAAGTTGAAAATTGCAAATTTTATTAATAGTTTTTCACAAACGATGGTCAAAAATAGGTACAAATCCCCTAAAATTGTCTGATAAATTCTTCTAGTTTGCAGAGCTTGTTAGTTTGTGGGCATAAAAACTTAATTTGGCATCCGGTTCCGGAATACAGGGTAAACAGGATTTGTAGATTTTGTTTGAATAGGTCCGAACAAACTTTCCTATTTCTATTCAATGAACAGTTGTTTTAGCGAATTCTACAGTAATATTCATGATGTTGTGAGTAATACAAGAAAGGCATCATTACACCACTAGGTGGATTAAAATAGGTTTTATTTCCTGTTATGGCTTAGCAACAGTGAAAAGATCGAAGCCAGAACAAAATTAGGCAAGTGAAATTTTGTTGGAAATTTTATTTGAATTACAATTATTTGAATTACCCTAAAACTATATTGTTAAAATTCAATACTTACATTACTAAACAACCACCCTACAGTAACAATAGTTAACAAAACTGAGTTGAACAATATATTGTCTCCAGTTGTTAGGATCTTTTACAGTCGGCCACGCGTTGTCTATTATAAACCAATCAGTTGAATCGGACACAACGTTGTCGTCTTGGAACGGACACAACATAAGTGTCTAAGTGTCTTCGACGCGCGATCTGGCTCGAAGAACCTTTCCTTCGAGCCGGATCGCGCGTCGAAATAATTTTCACCGTGATAACAAAGTGCAAGTGAAACAATATAACCACATGTGAATAATAGGCCGACCGCAATCCTTTGAGTTCAGAAACAAAGAAAAAACGTGGCTCCACGAGTGTAAAACGTGGACTGAAAAGATGTGCAAGACTAGTATTTCGTGCTGTTAAAAGATAGAAAATAAATCCTGGAAGTGATTAAACAATTAATTGTGGCTCCCGAATTTCGTGATGGAGCCAACTCTTGAACGCTAAATTAGTGAAGTGATATCAAAATTTCACGTTCATCAAGGTATTGTGCATTGTTCGTGCTGTCGCTTATATTATAGCACGTATTGGCTTTGCCGTCGAATCGGTAGCGATCGAAGTTGTTCTTGATCAACGCACTCAAAACTCAGGTGGGTCCATTTCAAATTATTTTCAACGGGAACTCGAGCGAGTTTTTTCTTCGACGAAAGCATGTCCACCGATGTTAAAAAACCGGCCGATTCTGATAAAAGGATCATCATTTTTCAAAGGCGTGCGGAAAATGCGCGTAGATCGATAAAAAAGATCGGTGAATTCGTTATGGCATATACTGCAGAAGATGACTCGGGACAGGTTTCTGCTAGGTTGGCTCGATTGGACGAATTATTTAATGAATTTCGCGAAAGAGTGTTGATGGTTCAGTCACTTTCGGCGAATACAGCGGTTGAAAATTACGACGAGGTAATAGATGATGTCGAGGAGCGTTATCGTCATTTTTACAAAAACTGTCTGTCTCGATATCAATCAAATCAAATGAATTGTTAGCACAAACGTCGCACGTTAAATTTCCGGAGCTCAAATTGCCTGAGTATAGTGGAAAATTTGAAGACTGGCAAGCATTTCATGATAGTTTCGTTCTAGCTCAATACAAAAATTTCAATATCTTAAAGGGTGTTTAAAGGGAGATGTTTTGCGTGTGATAGATACTATTTCGATTTCCAACGACAATCATTTCCTACACTGAAATTAAAATCTTATTTATATTCATTAGATTTGTCATATGAATCATATGCAGAATATAATTCATAGAAATTATATGGAAACCTATAATCTTTATTTAATGTGTACGTCAAATCTAAATGGACGTTATCATAATGAAAGTTATAAAAATATCCCATATTATTTATATGGAAATCCGATGAAAGTCGTGAATAGTTGTGTCCTCGATATTTATCAACTGCTCCAGACCATTTTTTCAGGAAGTTCCTCATCTCAATGTAATTATAAATCGCTGACAAGACAGCTCATCCAACTTCGTTCAAGGATATGCGTTAACGGACCATGAAATATATATCCGGTACATTTCATTACTCTATCTGTCTAGTAAGATTCATTTTTTTATTTTCAGTCTCAGGATCTCACTTCTCTTTCGCAAATATCATGAGGATGATCCTTACCGAATGGAATATTAGTAAAGCTTGAATCCTCAAAGAAAAGTAGTAGTTGGCAATTATCTGCTATTCGTATGACCTCCATTGAAAGTTATATATATATATATATATATATATATATATATATATATATATATATATATATATATATATATATATATATATATATATATATATATATATATATATATATATATATATAAATATATATATATATATATATATATATATATATATATATATATATATATATATATATATATATATATATATATATATATATATATATATATATATAAATTTTATAAAACTAGTCATATAGTATATATGAACCTATCTAAATAAATTCGAAGTGAATATAATATGCGCTTCATAAATTGTTCCAATGTATGTTGTGCGGATATCTAGTAATGGTTATAAGACGCGCCAATAAATTTTACACAGACTGGAAATTGTACATTCGTTATATGGAAATCCTATAAAAATAACGTAAAGAAGAGTTTTATATTTCATGAGATTATCTCATATATTTGACATGATGTTGAACACATCTTGTAACTATTATTGGAAATGCTAATAGTGCAAAATCATTAGAATATCATATAATGTGAAAAAGAAAATTTAGCTCAGTGTAGCTTATGAGACATTGACCACGCTTTTTAATAACAAACGATTGCTTATAAAATGCATTATTTGACACACCGGCAATGCGTCGAGAGTCTTCTGAGTCGCTTTTATCTTTGGTCGACAGTTTTGAACGTAATATTTTCATCTTGAAACAGATCGCTGGAGTTCGATATCAGTTTAAAGGTTGAGAATACGTTTGGACAACCGTACCTTGCGAGAATGGGAACAATATTCCTCCAGAGAACCAGCTCGAGACGACAGAGTAGTGAATGATGGAATGCCTTTCTACATTGACATGATACGATTCCTACAGGACTACGCCCGAATGCTTCAGACTATCGCACTCCAGCACACGCTATGACTCATTCTCGACCGACAGATTTTAAACCAAAATGAAACGCCTCTGCTTATGTCGCAGTAGAGCCTAATTCTTGATCGTGTCTTAGTTGTGGTCAAGGTCATTTTCTCGGGAATTGTGGACAGTTCAGGAAATTATCGCCGCATGAACGTCTCGATTTCGCAAAAACTCACCGCTTATGCTTAAATTGTTTGAAAACAGCGGCTCACAGTTGCAAGAACTGTCCCTCGTCCAATTGTCGAAAATGTGATCTCAAGCATAACACGCTTCTCCATTTACCCCCTCTCGATGGTTTACCCACACAGCAACAATCTCAAGGCACAGCTGGTTACATTCAATTGCAAGCACCGTCGTTGACCGAACAGTTCGGCCACCGAGTTACGAACCGTGTTAGACGCTTCATGCAAATTTAAATCTGGTATATCGCTCAACGATGTCCTTTTAGTGAGATCAACGATTCAAGATTCGCTGATTTCAATAGTCATGCGATTTCGGATACACGGTTTTGTGGTGAGTGCGGACATCGCCAAAATGTAACTTTGAGGATTGTAATGGTACGACGTATCAAGTGCGAGTTCTCTTGGACTGCGTTAACAGTGCAATTTCATGCCTCCGATTTCAATAGTCATGCGATTTCGGATACACGCTTTTGTGGTGAGTGCGGACATCGCCAAAATGTACTGCCAAATTTTGGTACATCCTTCTGATCAAACACTACAAAGAATCTACTGGCGCGACAACAAAGAGTCTCCGTTGAAAATGTTCCATCTTCGGACCTTGACCTACGGGACGAACAGCGCATTCTTTCTTGCCACTCAAGTTCTTCAGCAGCTTGTTGAGGGCAAGGTTCAAAATTTCCTGCTCGCTTCGCCAGTAGTTCGTAAAGATTTTTACATGGACGATCTGTTAACCGGTTCAAACGATCTCAACGCCTTGAAAAACGTGTGCATTCAAGTAACTGCTAGAGTCGGCTGATTTCCCGCTTAGAAAATTCTTTTCTAATTCTCAAGAGATTCTCGATCTTATGCCCGTATCGCTAAGAGAAACGAATACTTTGCTGGAATTTGACAATCACTCGTCTGTATATGCTTAATTTTGCTTTGGGAACCAGCTTCCAAGCTACAAAATACCGGAATGGTCAAGAATTGAAATGTATACCAAACTGTCCCGTATGTTGAGCCTATTTGATCCGCTCGGATTACTTGGTCCTACCCGTTTCATATCAAATCGCTTGGGAAGAGATACAAAGCCAAATTCCTCAATTGAAAGAACTTCATATTTCTTGTTTCGTTTTGTCGCTCCGTAGAGCAAAAATCGTCGAAATGCCAGTGACGCGTCTGAACAAGCTTACGGCGCTTCCTTCTATATTCGTTCGATCACCGATGATGGATACTGTACAGTTCGGCTTTTCGCAGCCAAGTCAAGGATAGCTCCTTTGGAGGTCAAGTCCATCGCCCGTCTTGAGCTTTGTGCCGCCCTTCTTTTAGCAATTTTATTTCAAATGGTATTAGACACCATCGCACACAACGCAAAGTATTTCTCTGGACCGATTCATCCATTGTACTACATTGGCTTGCTTCGTCGCCGTCAGAATGGCAAACGTTTGTTGCTAACCGTATTGCGGAAATTCAAAGGCTAACCACCAATGCACAGTGGTCCGAATCCGCAATTTAGGGGGACAAAAACATTTGTGGCTTAGCCTTAAACTTTAGAGCTATGATATCTTTGGAACAAATGATCAGTGAAAGATAAGCCATATTAGGAAGCATATGGTATTAGGGTGGTTCTAATTATTAGGCTGATCCAAAAATTATTTTCCGTATGTGTTGAGATAGAGGACTGCATTCTTCGGCAAAATTGTAGGAAAACTTATATCAAGCAACTTTGCCGAAAACACTATTGTAGTATCTCTAACGGTTTTAGTGTTACAGCTATTTTAATAGATCAACTTAGGGTGTTCCTAAAAAAATCAGATTTTTTGCTCAAGCTTTCTTAATATTCACTTCTCGATTTTGGTGTCTTTGAATATCTTTTAGAGTTTGTTGAAACCAATTTTTTCATGACTAGCGCATTCAGGTAGCGTTTTCTGAACCGAAGTTATGAGCAAAACTAGTTCAAAAACAGATCATTTTTAAACTGCTATATCTAACATTGGAGCAAACGAAAAAAAATCGGTTTCTTTCATTTGATAGAAAATACTTTCGAGCATGTTTTTAGAAAAAATGGCGGAGGAGATATTTTTTTAAATTTTTTAAATTGTGTTTAAACATTGGGTTTTTTCATTGAAAAATGCTCTTTCATGTAAGACATTTATTAGCTATACATATTAAAATAAGGTATTGCTGTCTTCTAGCGTGTTAAAATTAAAAATGTTAAGTCAGCTGCATAATCGGGAAGATGGAGTACACTCACGTTGGTTGTTACTCTATTCGATAATGCTATTACAGGATCAGACGTTAAAAGAAATCGTTTTAATACATCCTCTAGATTCACTAAACGATTGAAGTTCTGTGGATGGAGCTGCCTATACTTGCGAATTGATTTATTTCGACTCACTTGCGCTTCCTTACTGTACATTATTTGCTATCTGTTTGGTTCCCTTGCGATTGATTGTTGAGCAAGAAGGCTGGATAATCTGGAACAACAATTATCCTTCATCTGTTTCCCTTTGCTGCCCAAAATAATAATCTTTCAAAAGGAAAACACGGAACTAACAGCAGGAAGTGGACAAAGTAAATGCAGAAATTGCAGAGCTTTCTCCCACAGTACTGGGGAAAGTATTTGTATCAACGAAGCTAGTATTCTGCCTGAACGATACGAAAGTGTTAAACGACATAACAGGCATACACTCCCAAGCTTGGTACATAGGCAAGTGCTCAGGAAAAGCTCTGAATTTTTCAAGAACTGAAACAAATGAGAATAATTCAAACAAATATCAATTTGGGATTTCGCCTCTACACGCAATGATTCGATCTATGGAACTTTGGCTAAAAGTGAGTTATTGTTTGCACATTGAGAATCCGACATGGCGCGTGTCCCGACAAAATCAGCATGTCAAGGAGCAAGAGACAAACATACTAACGGCATTAAAAGAGCAGCTAGGGTTACGTATTGGCAAAGCCATCATATTAACAAGATATCCAGCTCGCACATTTCCAGAATAAATCATTGGAAACATCCTTTTTCGCGAGCATGGTGCCCTCAGGTGAGTCCGCATCGAGTCTCGTACATAGAAGTAGGGAAGAGAAATGTCAAATTCCTGCGCGCAAAAATAGCAGCACTGCGCACCCACACAATTGACATGATATGTTGAATGTGATGCCGTTCCTATACTGAAGATTGATTTCGCTCCAAGCTGACAGGGTCTAGCATTGGTGAACCATTACCTGGAGGAGGCAACTCGAATGATGGTATCTGGGCCCGTAGATTTTTCAAAGAATATAACACAGTAGCGCAAATCATCGAGTTAAAAGGAAATATACTTGAACGGTTTTTTATAATCTTAACGTTGATAAACAGCAATGTGAAGATTTCGGTACCTGCTTTCCAGGAGTTTACTGAACAAACAAGAATTCGTTTTGTTTTGCATAAACTTCTAGTGCATGGAACTGCAATTATAAAACATGCTTTCCTTCCTTTGGGATGTACAGTAAGGAAACGCAAGAGAGTTAGTGAATCTAGAGAATGTATTCAAACGATTTCTTTTAACGTCTGATCCTGTAATAGCATTATCGAATAGAGTAACAACCAACGTGAGTGTACTCCATCTTCCCGATTATGCAACTGAATTAACATTTTTAATTTTAACACGCTAGAAGACAGCAATACCTTATTTTAATATGTATAGCTAATAAATGTCTTACATGAAAGAGCATTTTACAATGAAAAAACCCAATGTTTAAACACAATTTAAAAAAATTAAAAAAATATCTCCTCCGCCATTTTTTCTAAAAACATGCTCGAAAGTATTTTCTATCAAATGAAAGAAACCGATTTTTTTTCGTTTGCTCCAATGTTAGATATAGCAGTTTAAAAATGATCTGTTTTTGAACTAGTTTTGCTCATAACTTCGGTTCAGAAAACGCTACCTGAATGCGCTAGTCATGAAAAAATTGGTTTCAACAAACTCTAAAAGATATTCAAAGACACCAAAATCGAGAAGTGAATATTAAGAAAGCTTGAGCAAAAAATCTGATATTTTTAGGAACACCCTAAGTTGATCTATTAAAATAGCTGTAACACTAAAACCGTTAGAGATACTACAATAGTGTTTTCGGCAAAGTTGCTTGATATAAGTTTTCCTACAATTTTGCCGAAGGATGCAGTCCTCTATCTCAACACATACGGAAAATAATTTTTGGATCAGCCTAATAATTAGAACCACCCTAATACCATATGCTTCCTAATATGGCTTATCTTTCACTGATCATTTGTTCCGAAGACATCATAGCTCTAAAGTATAAGGCTAAGCCACAAATGTTTTTGTCCCCCTGAATTGCGGATCCGGACCACTGTGCAATGGAATCTGGAAACATGTTCCCAGCAATGATAATCCCGGCGACCTAATTTAGCGGGGAAGGTTTGTGTCGGAATTGTACAACAGCTCTCTTTGGTGGAACGGGTCTAACTGGATAGCCTGAAACCGCGGTAGTACCCGTCCACCACTCGATGTCGGAGGAAGTGCTCGAAATTCGAAAGCTGTTACAGCTGACAATGATAATCTTGTGAAATGTTACTCTTCATTCACGCGATTATTGAGAATCGGTTCCCTTTGTCGTCGGTTCGCTAACAACAGCTCAACGAATGAAGTTTCTCGTCTGGGACCGATATCCACTGTCGAAATGCGTGAAACTATGTTAGCACTCGCACGCGTCGTTCAACAAGAGTGCTTTGCCTTTGAGATAGCATCTCTCTCTGTCAACCAAAATGTACCTCGATCGTCGACTTTGCGATTTCTTCATCCAATCCTCGATCAGCTACGATAGAAAGCACCCTTTAGTACTACCAATGAAAAATCCATTAACGCTACTAATAGCAAAATCTGTCCATCGGCGAACCATGCATGGCGGGCACAGCTTACATTAGCAATCATGAAACACGAGTTTTGATCATTGCGTAGATCTGGTACGGCGAGTAGTTCACAACTGCGTAACGTGTGCAAAGGCCAGGCCCAGGAATCTCGAGCAACTAATGGGACAGCTACCACCGGAGAGGGTTAATCGAGCACACCCCTTTCAATACGTCGGAGTAGGTTTTGCGGGACCAGCGTATCTTAAATCAAGCACACACAAAGGAGCTCCTGTAAAGTCATACGTTGCGGTGTTTGTTTGCCTGGCGGTCAAAGAAGCGCACCTTGAGTTCGTGTCGGATCTCACGTCGGCTGCATTCATCGCGGCACTTCGTCGTTTTATTGCGCGCAGGAGATTACCGAATACCATCTTCTGTGATAACGCATCAAATTTTACTGCAGCCCACAGAGAACTCAAAGACCATCGACAGATGTTCCTGTCGCAGAATCACAAAAATGCTATTGTACTAGAAGCAAGTACAAAAAAATTAGCCTTTCACTTCATACCACCACATGCTCCTACTTTTGGTGGGTTATGGGAGGCTTGCGTCAAGTTTTTCAAGCATCATCTTCGCAGAATAGTTGGAAATAGTCAGCTGCCGTATGATGCCTTTACTACCGTGCTTGTGCAAATTGAAGCATGCCTTAACTCTCGACCAATTACTCCACTGTCCAATGATCCGAACGATGAAGAAGCACTTATTCCAGGACATCTCATCATCGGACGATCGCTTTTAGCCGTACCTGAACCCGATTTAGCGCACATTCCAGAAAATCGTTTGGATCTTTGGCAAAAAATGCAAAGTTTCACGCAACACTTTTGGAAACGATGGAGCAAGGAGTATCTGTGTACCTTGCAGCTCCGGTACAAGTGGTCTACGGTGAATCAAAATTTGCTGAAAGATTCCATCGTTTTGATTCGGGATGACAACCTCCCAGTTGGAAGATGGTCGATGGGCAGAGTAATTTCAGTCGATTTCGAAGATGATAACCTCGTTCAAGTTGCAACTGTAAAGATTTCCGGTGTAGCCAAACCAGTAAAACGTCCGATTACGAAGTTGTGCCTTTTACTGATCGAGATAGATCCAGGAATCATCGAAGCGTGTCCGTCATCAACCTCCGACCAAGGCGTGACCTATGGTATGTGAACAACTCGACAAGCAGGAGTTTGTCCTAAACAAACAAAAACACTACAGTATACGTAACAACAGGGAACAAAACTGAGTTGAACAATATATTTTCTCCAATTGTTAGGATCTTTTACAGTCGGCCACGCGATGTCTATTATAAACCAATCAGTTGAATGAAATAGCTTGGATCGGACACAACGTTGTCGTCATTAGTCCGAAAACCTAATCCGCCTACAGTCAAAGGATTCAAAAAACTCCTTTCCACTCGCGAACCTTGTCGTCGAAAATTCCTTAGTGTCGTCTCAAACAAAAATCGAAAATATGAACAACATAATTATTAATAATTGGTAAACCATACCATTGCTCGCACAAAATAATTTTCATTGAAAAACAACTTATCCATTGTTTCTCATTTTCTAAATCCTCCACATGCGTTACTAAATACGTACACAGGCACAACACATGTATCCCGCACTCAAGACTTGGAGTCTCTTCGTTCGAGATGATGGTAAGATGGAGGTATCGAGAAACATTTCCTAACTTATGGTCGTCTGTCAAATCTGGTAAAGTCGATCGCGATGACCTCAGAGAAAAAGATACAGAAGGTAAACATGCTAGCAAAGTTTACGCTGATTCTGTTTGTGTAGAAAAGTATTCAAATATTCAAGTTTCGGATATCGTATTACTAGCAGAACCTAAAACAAAACAATATAGATCCGACATTTTTATACGGTAATCACCAGAGAAGGAGCAAAGGTAGTTGTGATGAGCAAAGCAACTATGCTCGTAATGTACAGGAAGTTAATAAGGCTCCCGAAAACTTTTTCTTAGATGAAATGTTAAATTGTACCGATGTTGAAACCTTCTACCAAAATGGATACTGACCAAATAGCTGGTGTGCAAAATATTTCTTATACTTATTATTGTTTATATTTAACTCAGGTTCAATATTAAGGAATACCGAATGACGATTCAACACAATTCAATGGTCATTCCTCCAAAAGGACCGGCTGAGCTTCCCACCGGGAATGAAACTTCAGACCTTTATTTTACCAGAAGAGAGATATTAAGCGTAAGAAGATTGGATCACTGATATGCATGCCAGATTTTTTAATAAAATAAATTAATCTTAAAACAAAATTTCTTTTTATGCAGACTTCAAATGTTTTTAATTAAAATAAATATAATGTATATGAAGAAACAATACAGGATACAAATTTAGCATTGAAATAACATGATTTCTCTTGGACTTTGGGAGACTTATCATTGTGCTTGTGGTGAAGGTTATCGTGATATTGATCATGTCGTTTGGACATGCGGGGAGTATTGTGATGTCAGATCTCAACTAATAAATTCCTTGTGTACCCAAGGTAGACTATCCAATTAAATTTTTTTTGCATAAACGTATTTATGCAAAAAAACATGATTTCTCGAATCTACTTGTTTATCGTGACAGTTTTTATGTTAAATATAATTGAAATACTGAAGAGATGAGGGAATATGTGGTAAAATTAATATATATTGCAGAAAAACTTGAAAAAAACTTGTAAGTCATTAAATAATATTTAAAAACACACACATACACATCGGAGAATACATATAATCCAATAGAGGCAGGTGCAAATTCAAACCGTGAAGCCAGAAACTTCGAACTTGTAGTAGGTAATGTTACAGACATAACCGCGAGATTGACGTAGGGCTGCTGTCGACAACCGCAGATCATTTATAAAATGCACATTTATTTTAGTACTATGTTCTGCTAATAAAATCTCATTAGATCTTTGTAAAATGCTATGGATTCTAAAAAGAATCGAAGGTTACCATTTCTCCAATTTTCCATACATTTGACAATTATTTCCACGAACAAAATTCCGAACAAATCGGTTGCCTCTCGTTTGGCGAACGGCGCACAAAGTAAATCTACAAAAAGAAAAATATAAACGAAATCCACAAAAATTTATACCATTCAAAACACCGATCCCAACATACCCTGGAGTATTTATTCATATCGATATTTTTGTATATGGTATGATTTTTTTTAACTTCAATTGAAAAATTTTCAAAATATTTAAGATTTGAATCTATTAAGACAAAATCAGTTCTAGATATTAGAAAGGCTCTTTTCTACATTGTACACGAATAGAATATACCAAAAATAATAGTAATGGATAATGAAAGTTCATTCAGTTCAAATGTAATCGAACAAAGATCAAGAAATTTAGGTATTAGTATATTCAAAATGTTCAATCGATCTGAGACCAATGCACAGTGGTTCGAATCAATAAAAACGTGGACATAAATCAGTAGCTGCCAAACCGTTCTTTTAATGCATATAGTTGCTTTGAAGAAATTATTTACAAATATATACCGCGTAATTTGATTCTATCACTAATTGTTCATGGCCTACTTTGACAACAAATGTAACCATAACTTTTTTTTTCTGAAGAGATAGAAATTTTTTTTCTTCTAAAACTTTATAGAACTACTAAAAATAATTTACTTTGTCAAATATACCAAAAGTCTAGGTCACACCGTTTCGGTTATACAAAATTTGGCCCTAGCACAAAATTTGGCTAACCCCTAAATGACTATACAAAGCGTTTTTATGGCAACCCCCAGAAAATCAATTTTTTATTCATAAATTGTTTCGAGTTATTTTGTTATGCATTCTTTGTTTGGAATAATTGTAGAATTTATAAAATCGCATATTTTTGTTGAAGACAGTGCATAGGTTTGTTCTTTCCTGGCAAAGTTATGCAACATTTTACCTCTTTTTTACCTAGGATAAAACCTTGCACCGAAGCGAAATATGCAACTTTATGCAGCTGATTTTTACAAAATTTGTAGGAAAAGATGTGCCCAATATCATAAAAAAAATCTAAGTGGAACTCGGTGGAACTTTTTTTAGGTCTTTTCAAAATTAGTTTTAATTGCTGAATTATGGCAGCCCCCATAAAACTAGTTATGAAATATCCCGACTCGCCAACACATCTCGAACCGGAACATCAGGTGGTCTACCTCGGGCCCAGAGGGAGTCCTTTAAAACAGACCTGGCGTCACAATACTCCACACATGACCATACGACATGCTCGATGTCCTGATAACCGTTGCCACAGGTGCAGAGACCGCTCTCCATGACCCCAATACGCCGAAGATGTGCGTTGAATGTGTAGTGATTAGACATGAGCCGAGACATAACCCGAATGAAATCGCGACTCACGTTCATCCTCCTGAACCAAGGTTTCGTCGATACCCTAGGGATAATGGAGTGTAGCCATCGTCCCAGTTCGTCATTACTCCATGAAGTTTGCCAACTTTCAAGTGCTCTTCGACGAGAAATACTGAAAAATTCATTGAAGCAGATTGGTCTTTCATAAATATCACCTTCTAATGCGCCCACCTTAGCCAACGAGTCTGCCTTTTCATTTCCCGGAATGGAACAATGCGAAGGGACCCAGACTAACGATATTAAATAAGACCGTTCAGATACAGTTCGTAAGTGTTCCCGTATTTTCCCCAAGAAATATGGGGGATACTTTCCTGGCTTCATTGCCCGGAGAGCTTCTATTGAACTTAGACTGTCCGTGACAATGAAGTAATGATCTTTGGGCAAGGTTTCAATGATCTCGAGGGTGTACTGAATAGCAGCTAATTCTGCGACGTAAACTGAAGCCGGATCACTGAGTTTGTAAGAAGCGGTGATGTTTTGATTGAAGATGACGAAGCCTGTGGACTCGTTGATGTTTGATCCGTCAGTGTAAAACATCTTTTCACAGTTGACTGTTCTAAATTTATTATAAAAAATATTTGAGGCCACTTGAGGGCGCACGTGATCTGGAATTCCACGAATCTATCCTCTCATGGATGTGTCGAAAATCACAGTAGAATCAGAAGTATCCAAGAAATGAGCACGGTTGGAAGCAAACGAAGAAGGACTAATATTCTGAGCCATGTAATCAAAATACAAGGACATAAAACGGGTTTGAGAATTAAGCTCGACAAGCCTTTCGAAGTTTTCAATCACCATCGGATTTAGGATATCGCATCGGATTAGCAATCGATATGAGAGATTCCAGAATCGATTTTTCAATACATGGCATCCCCAGACGCCCGCAAGCACTTCGAGACTCATCGTATGAGTCGACTGCATGCAACCTAAGGCAATACGCAAACAACGATACTGAATTCTTTCCAGTTTAATGAAATGGGTGTTCGCGGCGGATCGGAAGCAGAAGCATCCATATTCCATTACGGACAATATCGTTGTTTGGTACAGCCTGATCAGGTCTCCTGGGTGGGCACCCCACCAAGTTCCGGTTATTGTACGAAGAAAGTTGATTCTGTTTCAGATACCTAACATGGCATCCCCAGGTGCCTTTAGAGTCGAACCAGACCCCGAGATATTTGAATGTGAAGACCTGAGCTATGGTTTCACCACTTAGTTGAAGCTGTAGTTGTGCTGGTTCTCGCTTCCTTGAAAATACAACCAGCTCAGTTTTCTCCGTAGAGAAGTCGATACCAAGTTGAAGAGCCCACGTGGACAAGTTTTGGAGTGTTTCTTGTAATGGTCCTTGCAGATCGGCAGTTTTGGATCCTACAACGGACACAACGCTGTCGTCGGCAAGTTGTCTTAGCGTGCAAGATGTGTTGATATATTCATCGATATCTTTTACGTAAAAATTATATAAAAGGGGGCTTAAGCATGAGCCCTGAGGAAGACCCATGTAGCTAAATCGTATTGTTGACAAATCACCATGTTCGAAATACATGTGTTTCTCGGACAATAGATTATATAAAAAGGTGTTCAAAACCGGCGAAAGACCATGCTGGTGCAGCTTCTTAGATAGGATATTTATAGAAACTGAATCAAAAGCCCCCTTGATGTCTAGAAATACTGATGCCATTTGTTCTTTACGAGCAAATGCCATTTGAATTTCTGTTGAGAGCAACGCAAGACAATCGTTCGTTCCTTTACCTCTGCGGAAACCAAATTGTGTATCTGAAAGCAAACCACTAGTTTCGACCCAATTGTCTAGACGGAAGAGAATCATTTTTTCGAACAACTTCCGGATACAGGAAAGCATAGCAATCGGCCGATACGAATTGTGATCGGAGGCTGGTTTCCCAGGTTTTTGAATGGCGATAACTCTCACTTGTCTCCAGTCGTGTGGAACAATATTACCTTCGAGGAACTTGTTGAATAAATTCAGCAAGCGCCTTTTGGCAGAGTCAGGAAGATTTTTCAACAAGTTGAATTTAATTCTGTCTAACCCCGGGGCCTTATTGTTACATGACAAGAGCGCAAGTGAGAATTCTACCATCGAAAACGGTGTTTCGTTTGTATTCGATGTCGCGACACGGGAGATCTTCTGTTCCGGAACAGAATCGGGACATACTTTTCTAGCGAAATCGAATATCCAGCGATTATAATATTCCTCGCTTTCGTTCGTTGTGTTTTGGTTGCGCATTCGTCGGGCTGTGTTCCAAAGAGTGCTCATCGATGTTTCTTTTGTTAATCCGTCAACAAACCGTCGCCAGTAACCTAGTTTCTTTGCTTTAACTAAGTTCTTCATTTGCTTATCTAGCGTTGCGTAATTTCTATAATTATCAGGTGTTCCATATTTTCTGAACTTTTTGAATGCTAAAGATCTTTCCGCGTTCAGTGATGAGCACTCTTTGTCCCACCACGGATTGGGAGGACGGATGTTAGTTTTCGCGCCGGGTACACGTTTCGTCTGAGCTTGAATCGCGGAGTCGAGAATCAAGCCAGCCAAAGCGTGTACTCTTCCTCCGGAGGAAGTTCTTGTGTGGTTTCCAGTTTCTCAGACATCGAATTTGCGTAATATTTCCAATCAATATTTCGTGTGAGGTCATACGAAACATTGATTGTCTCCGATGGTCTTAATCCGTTGGCGATTGAAATTACGATAGGTAAATGATCGCTACCGTGAGGATCGGGGATTACCTTCCACTTGCAATCCAACCGTAGCGATGTTGAGCAAAGGGATAAATCCAGCGCACTTGGTCTTGCTGGTGGTGCAGGAATCCGTGTCATTTCTCCCGTATTCAATATTGTCATATTGAAGTTGTCGCAAATATCATGAATCATAGCTGATCTGTTATCGTCATGAAGACAACCCCATCCCGTACCGTGTGAGTTAAAGTCTCCTACAACCAACGTCGGTGCGGGAAGGAGTTCTATGATATCACTGAGCCGCTGATGCCCAACCGAGGCTCTAGGGGGAATGTAGATGGAAGCAATACAAAGGTCCTTACCTTTGATTGTAACATGACATGCGACAACTTCAATACCTGGTATCGAGGGGAGGTTAATTCAATAGAAGGAATAGCACTTTTTGATTCCCAAAAGTACTCCTCCATAGAGGGTGTCTCGATCCAAACGAATAATATTAAAATTGTGGAAGTTGAGAGATATTTCAGAAATTAACCAAGTTTCGCACAATGCAAATGCATCGCAATTCGTAGTATGTAATAGATGTTTGAAGGAATCAATTTTTGGGATGATACTTCTGCAATTCCATTGTAAAACAGTGATCAAATCCGTGACCTCATTGGATAAATTAGCCATCGAAGGATACGATCGTTGAAAGAAGGGGCCATTTTACAGTCAACTGTTTCAAAAACGTTTCAGCTACGGAAACAAAGGTCATCAAAAGACCTTTTAAGGGGTCAGAGATATTGAAAGTTTTAAAAATCCAGTCCACTATATCAGAAAATTTGATAAATCCAGTATTTGGTTGATTCTTTGACTGGTCTTTAGGGGCAATTGAGTTTTTGTTTGTCTTAGGAAGTGTTGGAAACTCCTTATCAGATCTCAGTTTTTCTAGATTAGGAGCTATTCTTTGCTTCGGTGTTTTACTAACACTTCTATTAGCTATTACTTTTGGAGGCCCCTCAAGGGCCACCTTCGAACCCTTACTGGGTAGCTTATGAGAGGAAATATTTCTCCTTTTCCTGTTGCTACGAGGGATGGCCGAAGAAGTGCCTTCGAGAGGGTCGTCTGAATCGCACTCGTCTGTTGACAAGCAAGCATAGGGATTTGCAGATGGGCTTGGTGGTGTAGCTCTCTTTAGCATTTCTGCAAATGTGCGCTTGGAGCGTTCCCTTAAAGAGTGCTTTAGCTTATCTCCACGCAATTTGTAGGTGAGACATGCTGAGAGATCATGCGGACTCTCACTGCAGTAGAGACACTTTTCAATGTCTCTTCCGCAAGAGCCATCCATCAAGAGTTTGCAATCCAGTATCTTCAGATTCTTGAGTAAGGGGTTTTTGAAACCACCAACCCCGTGCTCAAGAATATCTGCGCAAGTCAAACTTGCATCTGTGACCACGCCGTCTATTTCGACTTCGCGGGATGGTACGTATACGCGATACTCCCGCGTAAAGAGCTCATTTCGAACGATCTAATTAGCCTGCTTTAAGCTGGTCAACGTGACCCTGAGTTTGTCGGAGCGCATTTTTACAATTTGTGTGACAGTCGGGTAATGTGACGTCAGGTTCTTAGATAATGTCAATAAATTCAATGCTTTATCTTTTGTTTTGGTCCGGAAGTACACCACATATGGACCGGTCGATAGTGAGGGTTCATCGGAATATTCCTTAATCCGGGGGGTTTTATTGCTGTTATCAACAGGCGGGTTTGGATCTGTCTTCATTTCATCGTCTTGAGGGGGAGGACTCATTGTGCTTACTGTAGCACGAGGTTATATTTTGGCAAGTATGAGAAATTATAAGAGAGATGCAACAATAAACTGTAATCAGAAGAGAATTAAAAAAAAGCAATACTTAGCTTGTTGTACAGTGATAAGGAACGGTCGCCAAGACCTGCTCTTGGTCGATTGCCACTTCAATTTATGCCAAAAAACCTCTACGAGGAAAAGCACAAAGCACCAGCTTACGGTTCGGTGCGACGGTGCAAAAAACCTCACCGAGGAAAAGGCACAGTTTGTATCGACTAACGGTATCACTTCACTTCAATGTTCGATCACAATCGACACAGGCACTAAAAATGATAGTTCCACTTAGATTGATTCTAATATTGTCAATTGTAAAAAGTAACAAAATAAAAATCGCAACAATTTTGAACTTGTTTATGCGTGTTTACGCGCGTCCAGACTTGTAGTCGGAAATAGGATAGAAATATCTTTCATATATTTGCATACGTGCATAGCATGTATAGTAATAATCCATGGGGTATTTCACACAAAGCCTTTTTTCAACAGCCTGTAAAATATAACAAAGATACAAAAATACGTCCAAGGCATGAATGTACGGTTTTTTCTTAGGTTTCACAAAAGCGATTCCATAAAACAACCTTTATAGTTTATTGAATGAAAAAAGTTAAAAATTAATAAACAAATAAAAAAAAGTACGGGTGTGTAATGTCAGAGACATAACTGGATGTCGTGAATACGAATATGACACGCTTTATTTATGCTTCCGAGTTCGAATTGGTAGTTCATCGATTGCGCAACTTTCCCCTCTTTCATTACTAGAAATTTAAACAATGCGCCTAGACTAAATTACAGATTAGTTACATTAAACATTCTGAAACGCAATTAAATATTATGAAATAAGCAGTATAGTTCTTTATAATAAAAAATGGTGGCTCTGAAAAAAAATTTTATGAAAGCGTTCATGATGAAGAGTGACGATTTGAGTTAGTTCAGCACGCAGACTCTGAATTCTAAACCCATATTCCAGAACTAAGCTCTAAAACTTGAAGACGATTTTTCGCCATGACTACCAGAATGGATTTTATAGATTACAGTAAAGTAAATTTCCGCATAATTCTTTAGGAGTATTATTATGGTTCTAAAAAGAACCGAATAGAAGAAGTCTGGAATAAAGAACTGGATCCTGAGTTCAAGAACTAAATTTAGAACCAATAACAGACTCAGAATCCAGTTTCAATTCTAGAATTGCAATTTCGAAACTCAAATTAGCTCCGGAATACAGTTCCAGAATCCAGTTGCAGCACGCAGGCTCTGAATTCTAAACCTATATTGCGGAACTAAGATCTGAAAATTGAACTTCTCGTTACGACTACCGAAAACCAAATGATGCTCTCTCCGTCGCTGCTGGTTTAACTCCCGCGATGGCAGTCTGCTCGCCTTGAAGGCCAGCAAGCGAATGAGAGTTGCGACCTGTGCGTTTGAGGTTTTAACCACGCAGAAGGTGCTCTCTCCGCCGCTGCTGGTTGATGGTTTAACTCTCGCGATGGCAGTCTGCTCGCCTTGATGGCCAGCAAGCGAATGAGAGTTGCGACCTGAGCGTTTGAGGTTTTAACCACGCAGAAGGAGCTCTCTCCGTCGCTGCTGATTGATGGTTTAACTCTCGCGATGGCAGTCTTCTCGCCATGAAAGCCAGCAAGCGAATGAGAGTTGCAACCTGAGCGTTTGAGGTTTTAACCACGCAGAAGGCGCTCTTTCCGTCGTTGCTGGTTTAACTCCCGCGATGGCAGTCTTCTCGCCTTGATGGCCAGCAAGCGAATGAAAGTTGCAACCTGTGCGATTGAGGTTTTAACCACGCAGAAGGTGATCTCTCCGTCGCTGCTGGTTGATGGTTTAACTCCCGCGATGGCAGTCTGCATCGAACGCACGAAAAGAAATGATCGATTTTCACCACGGTTCCCCTTATATACGCATTCAGTTGAAGATATGTGCCTGACTACCTCAAAATCGTAGTCCTTGCGCGAAAAACCCAAGCGAAAGTAAAGAGTTTTCCGCAATATTTTGAAATTTTGAGAAAACTTAATTTTTGAGTTGTTTGTTGTTATCTCACACTGTTCAAAATATTATCCTAAATTCCTGATCATATTTTTTAAATATTCGAAATCAGTGGGTCAGACGCTACTAGGAGTCTACAAAAAACAACTGTCATCGTTTTTCACGGCTGTTTTTCCTCGTGCCTAAGTTTGGATTTTTGTCGTGAATACGAATTACTTTACTATGGGGTGCCTTTTCAAAATTAGCCATATGGAAGAATGGGCAGAACTTAATCGTGAATATCTCGACTTGTATTAATGGTAGCAACATAATTCTTCCACCATTGGTGAAAGAATTATGTTGCTACCATTAATACAAATCGAGATATTCACGATTAAGTTCTGCCCATTCTTCCATATGGCTAATTTTGAAAAGGCACCCCATAGTAAAGTAAGTCGTATTCACGACAAAAATCCAAACTTAGGCACGAGGAAAAACAGCCGTGAAAAACGATGACAGTTGTTTTTTGTAGACTCCTAGTAGCGTCTGACCCACTGATTTCGAATATTTATTACAAACCTATCAAAACTGGAAGGAAATTGTCACTGGAAGCAATTGATATGCTAGAACTTACAAAAGAACAAGAAATTAGCGATACGGAAAACTCGGACGATAGCGTGACTGATACTGATTGATCGAATGCAATGCGACTAAGTGACATATTGTAATGATTTACCTAGTTGATTAATTAGGTTGTGAAAAGTATTGGGAAAAGTTACTCATTTAAATGCTAACTTTGTAGTAGATGCTTAGGTAATAGAGATAAATTCTACGTAAGTAAATCCGAAAAAACTGTTTTTAAAATAAAGCGAATATCTCAAAAAATATTTTTTTTTACATTATTCATATCTTCAGCAAAAATATTTGAAATGTTTTTTTCTTTGAAATGAGATAGAAAAAAAATTTTTCGTCAAAAACAAAATTTTTTTTTTTTTCGAAATCGGTACCCTCCCATAACAAAAATTGAGGTGCTACTTTCAAAAGAAGCGTCATATAATTTTGTAAAACTTCTTCGAAGACACGTTAGCTCTTAAAAATCAGTGGAAGTCTGTACAGACTTGTGACCGTCTTTTTCCAGTTTTGGACCACTGTGCGCCCTCTGTTTCTTAACCATTCATGGTTTCAGCATGGCCATAGTGAAAATGAGTCACACGAATATTACTCAAGATATTCTCATTGGAAAATAAATATGATAAGGTACATGTACATCTCCTATAAGTATTATAAAAGTTTGCTGCATTAAGTTGCATATTTCGCCTCGGCACAAGGTTTTCTAGGTAAGAAGTAAAATTATGCATAAATTTTCCAGAAAATAATAAACTTATGCATTAGCTTCTACAAAATTATGAAATTTTATATTTTCTACAATTATTCCAAACGAAGTATTAATAAAAAAATAACTCGAAACAAGTTATGACTAGAAAACTAGTTTTAAGGGGGTTGCCATAATTCAGTAATTAAAACTAACTTTCAAAAGACCTAAAAAAAAGTTCCACCGAGTTCCACTTAGATTATTTTTATGATATTGGGCACATCTTTTCCTACAAATTTTATAAAAATCAGCTGCATAAAGTTGCATATTTCGCTTCGGTGCAAGGTTTTATCCTAGGTAAAAAAAGGTAAAATGTGGCATAACTTTGCCAGGAAAGAACAAATCTATGCACTATCTGCAACAAAAATATGCGATTTTATAAATTCTACAATTATTCCAAACAAAGTATGCATAACAAAATAACTCGAAACAATTTATGAATAAAAAACTGATTTTATGGGGGTTGCCATAAAAACGCTTTGTATATCCGAAACGGTGCGACCTAGACTTTTGGTATATTTGACAAAGTAAATTATTTTTAATAGTTCTAAAACTTTGTAGAAAAAAAAATTTTCTCTCTTCAAAAAAAATGTTATGGTTACATTTTTTGTCAAAGTAGGCCATGAACAATTGATGATAAGATCAAATTACGCAGTATATATTTGTAAATAATTTCTTCAAATTAACTATATGCATTAAAAGAACGGTTTGGCAGCTACTGATTTATGTCCACGTTTTTATTGATTCGAACCACTGTGCAATGGCCAAATTGAAAGAAGTCATTCAACTATAAGAGAAATTTTACGATACATTAAAAAAGAATCACCAGAAATAAACATTTTAGAATTAATGAGAAAATTCGTTTACAAATACAATAATTCAATACATTTATTTATAAATAATACTCCAAATAATGTTTATATAGGGGAAAATGATAAAAGATTTAACACCGATCAAAAGGCGTTACGAAAATTAAAAGTCATGAAAAAATTACTAAATTGTATTACCAAAAATTGAAAATATTATACACAAAAACTACTCCACATTCGAACAAGGATCATAGCCAAGGAGCCTTTGATAAAACAAATGAATTATCCAAAACAAAAAGTAAATTCAAAAAGAATAAAATTCAAGAAAATCATGACACATACATCATCGATACAAAAAAATGAAAAATTCATGCAATGAATTCGAAAAAAAATTAATGTATTTTTATATTCATTTGAAAGATGAGTCTTATATATATATATATATATATATATATATATATATATATATATATATATATATATATATATATATATATATATATATATATATATATATATATATATATATATATATATATATATATATATATACATATATATATATATATATATATATATATATATATATATATATATATATATATATATATATATATATATATATATATATATATCCTTTGACCTTAATTCCTATAGGACGATCAAAACTTCAATCAGGTCAGGTGAGCATAGTTCAACCAATTAACTTAACGCAATTTGGATCATATAATTGTAAATTTCAATTAAAATCAAAACTATACCAAATATTGAAAAAAAACTAGTGGTGTAATGATGCCTTTCTCATTTATAAAACACACACACAGATATTGCTCAGCTTGATGAACTGAGTTGAATGGTATATGACACTATTTTGCATAAGAACGCAGGTTCGAGTCCTGACTCTGAGCGTATCGTTTTCCAATAAATCATCACACACACACAGATATTGCTCAGCTTGATGAACTGAGTTTATTTATTTATTTATTTATTTATTTATTTATGGAGCAAGGGAAAAGTCCGATGGAGATGAAATTTGGTAATCTCTCTCTCCAGCAGGCATAAAACCTTCTCATTATTTGTATCAACAGATTACAATGATCCAACAGATACATTTGGACTTATTACTAACAATTGAAACTAACAATTAAAACAAACAATTAAAACTAAATCTATAACCCTATAACTAATTGATGACGCTAAGCCTTACATGGCAGTAATAGTACTCTTGCTTAAAAAGTGAGTGAGAAGAAAAGAGTGGGAATATATAAAAGGTGATTTTTTTGAGGTTAGGATTTTCATGCATTAGTATTTGCTCAGATTTTTTGAGGTTATGATTTTCATGCATTATTATTTGCTCAGTATGCTTTGACATTTCATCATGAATAGACTTACTAACGAGCAACGCTTGCAAATCATTGAATTTTATTACCAAAATCAGGCCCTAGAAAAGTTGGCAGAAAATCCGCTTTTTTATCGACAAATTTTGTTCAGCGATGAGGCTCATTTCTGGTTGAATGGCTACGTAAATAAGCAAAATTACCGCATTTGGAGTGAAGAGCAACCAGAAGCCGTTCAAGAACTGCCCATGCATCCCGAAAAATGCACTGTTTGGTGTGGTTTGTACGCTGGTGGAATCATTGGACCGTATTTTTTCAAAGATGCTGTTGGACGCAACGTTACAGTGAATGGCGATCGCTATCGTTCGATGCTAACAAACTTTTTGTTGCCAAAAATGGAAGAACTGAACTTGGTTGACATGTGGTTTCAACAAGATGGCGCTACATGCCACACAGCTCGCGATTCTATGGCCATTTTGAGGGAAAACTTCGGAGAACAATTCATCTCAAGAAATGGACCGGTAAGTTGGCCACCAAGATCATGCGATTTGACGCCTTTAGACTATTTTTTGTGGGGCTACGTCAAGTCTAAAGTCTACAGAAATAAGCCAGTAACTATTCCAGCTTTGGAAGACAACATTTCCGAAGAAATTCGGGCTATTCCGGCCGAAATGCTCGAAAAAGTTGTCCAAAATTGGACTTTCCGAATGGACCACCTAAGACGCAGCCGCGGTCAACATTTAAATGAAATTATCTTCAAAAAGTAAATGTCATGTACCAATCTAACGTTTAAAATAAAGAACCGATGAGATTTTGCAAATTTTATGCGTTTTATTGTTTAAAAAAGTTCTCAAGCTCTTAAAAAATCACCCTGTACAAGGGTTGGTGGAGAAGGTGGTAGACGAGCGTGGGCTAGCAACTGTGTTAGAATCGGCATGAAGATCTAATTAGTGACCAAAAAGATGGTGCAAGGAAGAGAAAACGACGGGTTTAGAATCGGCATGTAGATCTAATTAGTGATCGAAGAAAGCATGGTGGAAGACAGAGAGAAAGAAGAAATGACGACCGGGTTAATTTCGGCGGGCGAATCTAGTTAGTTTCCAAAGGAGAATGATGGAGAGGAGTGGGGTTGAACGAAAATACAATAATGTATGTATGCATGTATGTGGGGCAGGGAAAAGCCCACTGGAGTTGAGCATTTTTAAACCTCTGCCTCCAGTAGGCATAAAACCTCCTCATCCTTGTACCAATCTTTGATTCTAAAACTAACATGATAAGTGACTAAGAAACAACCGTTTGATTACATTTCGAGATACATGAAAATCGAAGACATTATATAAGTTAACGAATAAACGACACATACTAGTACACGGTTCATTGAATCCATAGTTTGTTCTGGCGAAAGGTAATCTTAAAAAAGGGTGATAACGCAGACTACGACGATGAATGTCGAAATTAATTAATTGTAAGAGTTCGGGACAATCGATACGTGATTGTAACAAATCGGCTATAAAAACTGCTTTTGAGACATTCCTACGAACAGATAATAGATCCAAGCCTATAAGTTTACAGCGATCTTCGTAACTAGGTAGATTTGCAGGGTCGTTCCATGGTAGATTGCGTAGAGCAAACCGAACAAATTTTCGCTGGATAGCTTCGACGCGCTCATCGTCGATTTGATAGTAGGGTGACCAAATAACAGCGCCATATTCAAGCGTCGAACGGACTAGTGCACAATATAATGCCTTAAGGCAGTGTACATTGACAAAGTTTTTGGTTACGCGAAAAATAAATCCTAGAAGCTTTGAAGCCTTGGAAATTATATAATCGATGTGATTTTTGAAGTTTAACTTGGCATCAAGAATAATTCCTAAGTCCTTTACAAATGATTCGCGTTTCAGCACTTTTCCCGTAATGTTGTATTCGTATCTTATAAACGAGTGTTTGTGAGAAAAGGAAATAACAGAGCATTTAGAGGCGTTTAATGCCATTCTGTTTATTTGACACCAATTGGCGAATGAATCAAGCTGTGATTGTAGAAATATTGTGTCTACTTGAGATTTAACCTGATGATATAGCTTTAAATCGTCAGCAAAGGACAGCTTACAGCATTTCAGCAAAAAATTAAGATCATTAAGGTATAGTAAAAATATAAATGGTCCCAAATGACTGCCCTGGGGTACTCCAGAGCTAACGGCGAAGGGTGTCGTCGAGCAGTTAAGAATTTTTACAGACATTTTGCGGCCAGTTAAATATGAATGGAGCCAGTTCAGTAAGGATCCGTTGAAACCAAGCCTATCGAGCTTAGCTACTGTTATTTGATGATTTATCTTGTCGAAAGTTGCGGAGAAATCTGTATAGATTGCATCAACTTGGAGACGTGCTTCAAGAGAACGGATGATGAAAGATGTGTAGGAGCGTAAATTCGTTGAAGTTGAACGATTGGGCATAAAACCATGCTGAGTTTCGGAGATGTAGTTACTGCAATTGTGAGTGATAAAATCCAGGACGATAATTTCGAGTAACTTGGAAACTGCGCATAATGCCGCAATCCCACGATAATTGGAAGCGTCAGACTTATTTCCTTTCTTGAATACTGGAAAGATATATGAACTCTTCCAAATATCAGGAAACGTTCCTGAGGTGAGTGATGAGTTGAATAGCAGTGAGAGTGGGACTAAAAAGCTACTCGAGCACTTTTTTAGCACTATTGAAGGAATACCATTTGGTCCAGCGTTCGAAGATGACTTCAGCTTGACGCACGCTAACTCGATCATAGAAGTCGATATGATAGGGTGAGGGCCGATAGGAGAGCGGTGCGGAACATTGTTGATGGCTTCAGAGATTTGATGATTAGACAGGGTTTCGTCGGAGAAAACACTGCTGAAGTGTTTCCGCAAGAGATTACATATATCATGTTGCGTTGATGATTGGACATCTCCTAGAAACATGTGAGTTGGTAGCCCTGACTCTTTTCTCTGCTCGTTTACGTGATTCCAGAAGCTTTTTGGGTTGTTTTTTAAATTGTTTTGAACGCGAAGCAAGTGATTATTGTATAATATTTTGTTCAGTCGTTTGTAGCGGTTATTGAGGTGCAGATAATAAGATCGCAGCTGGTATGAGCGACGATTTGTAAACTTTTTCAATGCCGATCGCTTAGCTCGTTTATAGCATTTCAAAGTTTTGTTTGACCATGGAGGGTTGTTTGACCATGGCAACGGAATTGCAATCACTTTTAGAAAATAATCTCTCCCAGTTCAACGAGAGTAAGAACTGGTTCATAGCATCATAATTCCCATTTTTGAAATCGTAATAAGTGGAATCTGTAACTACTTCGAAGGCAGTGGGGGTATATTCAGGTATCGTAATCAAGAGTGGAGGATGATGCCGACATGACTTAACTAACGGAGCGGGTGTGGTTGTTATAGAACAAGTAGTAGATGTTTCGTGACTGACGAAACAAAGGTCAAGAAGTCGATTATTGCTGTTATAGATATCATTTAACTGAACTAAGCCTGCGGTATTATAGTCATCTATGAGTTTTGAACTAGCGAGAGTACTAGTAGAACCGGCATCCGGAAACAGATATTTGCACGGGCTGCGAGTCCATTTAATTCCAGGAAGATTGAAATCACCTAATACAATAATTCTGTCATTCAATTTCATTTGATCTGTTATCAATGAGAGTGAATTCAAGTGCTGTTCAATCAAGTTCAAGTTCATTCAGGGGTTAGCCAAATTTTGTGGTAGGGCACATAACCGTTTTCATTATTTTTACGTTTCGTCTTTGACTCACCAGTGCAGAGCAGTTCAAATTGAACTGCTTAGTGCTAAACTCGGCAGTTCAATTTGAACCGCTAAGCAGACGTAAAGTTTCTGCTATTTACAGAACACTTTTAGTTTTGCAACGGAGTGCAATGTCTTTTCTGACGTGCCGAACGAAAACGTGTTTTCGTGTGCCCTAGCACAAAATTTGGCTAACCCCTGAATAACCATACCTGCATCGGCCAGAAATAGTCGAAAACACGTTTTCGTTCGGCACGTCAGAAAAGACATTGCACTCCGTTGCAAAACTAAAAGTGTTCTGTAAATAGCAGAAACTTTACGTCTGCTTAGCGGTTCAAATTGAACTGCCGAGTTTAGCACTAAGCAGTTCAATTTGAACTGCTCTACACTGATGAGTCAAAGACGAAACGTAAAAATAATGAAGTTCAAGTTATTAATACGATCGGGCGGAAAGTACACAACACATAAATATAGTGTAAAATGTGTAAGCGTGAGAGCAATCCAAATTTGTTCAACATTGGCACAATGATCAAGGGGCAGCAAGCGAGATTTTATTCTAGAGCGAACAGCAATCAGAATACCACCGCCACTCTTCTTGCTGCTGTTTTGGTTATTACGGTCTGGTTATTTGAAGCTGTCGAAAATCTGTTTTGAGTGTGAGCTATTGTTCAGCCAGGTTTCAGTAAATGCATAGATATCGTAAGCGGCCTCAGAACAAGCGAGATAATAATCATTGAGAGTACGATTCATTCCACCAATATTTTGATAATAAATGTTCAAACCAGTGTGGAATGAATTTCTTTTGTTGCATGATAAGGCATTTGTTCGGGCAAGAACCTCGTTGGCGTGCGGGCAGACGTTTGTCGAAAACGGCGTGATACAGGTAGATACGTTCGAGAAGAATGATTTTGAGCACTGCTGCTGTACGAGTTTTGTAGTCGTTGAGACAGGGAACGGGATGAATGCGGTCGGTGTGGAGACATTAGACGTGTGTTTGTCTGAGTACTCTGTTCGGGGTTGCGTTCTAAAAAAGAGGTAATTGTCACACCACTAGGCCAAAACGTCGGAGCCGTGATTTCATGTTCGAAAGCTTCTGGAACACTTAGTTTAAAAGAGATGAATGATAATGGTCTATCCTGATATTGGCTAACAAGTTTGAAGCACAGAATTTGGCTACGATCACAATTTGTTTGATACTGTACATAATTTATAATATTGTCTTCAGACTCGCTTGGTAGAAACTTTGTTAAATAATACCAATTTCTATTGCTGTTCGTACTCAAGATCGGACGTGTGGGAAGGGCGACCTGAAGGGCAGTTATCTGCCTATTAGCTAGTGATGAGGTATTCCTAGTGGGACACGGGGCCAAAACGTCGGAGCCGTGATTTCATGTTCGAAAGCTTCTGGAACACTTAGTTTAAAAGAGATGAATGATAATGGTCTATCCTGATATTGGCTAACAAGTTTGAAGCACAGAATTTGGCTACGATCACAATTTGTTTGATACTGTACATAATTTATAATATTGTCTTCAGACTCGCTTGGTAGAAACTTTGTTAAATAATACCAATTTCTATTGCTGTTCGTACTCAAGATCGGACGTGTGGGAAGGGCGACCTGAAGGGCAGTTATCTGCCTATTAGCTAGTGATGAGGTATTCCTAGTGGGTAACGGGGGAGGTGCTAAATTATTGTTTATCTGATTGTTGCTATTTGGAGTCAATTTAAACTGAATAGGTCCTACGTATGGAATGTTGGATAAAACAGATACTTTTGGTTGTTTAGAAATTTTCATTGGTACCTGTGCCGTGTTAGCTGGAGTAACGTTCAAATTTGATTGC